>NC_084502.1:47790191-47810191 GCF_024500385.1 Phyllopteryx taeniolatus | reverse complement strand
CAGCCATAAGTATTCAGAACCTTTGCTGTGACACTCATATTTAACTCAGGTGCTGTTCATTTCTTCTGATCATCCTTGAAATGGTTCTACGCCTTCATTGGAGTCCAGCTGTGTTTGGTTATACTGACTTGATTAGGAAAGCCACACACCTGTCTATAAAAGACCTTACAGCTCACAGTGCCTGTCAGAGTAAATGAGAATCATGAGGTCAAAAGAATTGCCTGAAGAGTTCAGAGACAGAATTGTGGCAAGGCACAGATCTGGCCAAGGTTACAAAAAAGTTCTGCCTCACGTAAGGTTCCTAAGAGCACAGTGGCCTCCATAATCCTTAAATGGAAGAGGTTTGGGACGACCAGAACCCTTCCTAAAGCTGTCCGTCAGGCCAAACTGAGCAATTGGGGGAGAAGAGCCTTGGTGAGAGAGGTAAAGAAGATATTTTTACCAACACTGATGGATTAGTTTTAGCATGTTAAATAGATGGAAGGTGATGAATATCAAAGTGGCCTTTGCATCCATCGAGTTTTTTTATTTTTTTTGGATATACCTCTTCGAAGAAAAGGTTTGGACAGCCCTAGCATACAGTGGGGGGGATGGTTAAAAGCGTACCTGTGTCACAGTTTGGAGGTGAAGGCCAAACCAAGGCTTTGTTCTGTCATGAGCCATGTTGTCACTGAAGAGCCAGTTCAATGTGTGTTGCCCTCTGTCGTACACAGATTAAGCCTTGAACTACAGTTGCTAAGAAAATGTGTTGGTCTGCTTTAAAATTCTGAGGAACAAATGAATGAACACTAATTATTGTATTTCACTGGGGGTGAAACCCACAGGATAACCTAGATATTAATAATCACCCATCCTCTGCTGCCATAGAATTGTATATATTTTTTTTTTTGCATAGAATACAGGTCACAGTTTTATTTGGGTCATTGTTCTGTATCCTCCTCCTTGAGCCGTCACCTTATCGTGGTGGAGGGGTTTGTATGATCCAATGACCCTAGGAGCTAAGTTGTCTGGGGCTTTATGCCCCTGAAAGGGTCACCCATGGCAAACAGGTCCTAGGTGAGGGACCAGACAAAGCACGGCTTCAAAAACCGACGAGTACAATAAATGGTTTCAGGTTTCCCTTGCCCGGACGCGGGTCACCGGGGCCCCGCTCTGGAGCCAGGCCCGGAGGTGGGGCTCGAAGGCGAGCGCCTGGTGGCTGGGCCTGTACCCATGGGGCCCGGCCGGGCACAGCCCGAAAGGGTAACGTGGGTCCCTCTTCCCATGGGTTCACCACCTGTGGGAGGGGCCATAGGGGTCGGGCGCAGTGCGAGCTGCGCGGTGGCCGAAGGCGGGGACCTTGGCGATCCGATCCCCGGCTACAGAAACTGGCTCTAGGGACGTGGAATGTCACCTCTCTGGCAGGGAAGGAGCCTGAGCTGGTGTGTGAGGTCAAGAAGTTCCGACTAGATATAGTCGGACTCTCCTCCACGCACAGCTTGGGCTCTGGTACCAGTCCTCTCGTGAGGGGTTGGACTCTCTTCCACTCTGGAGTTGCCCACGGTGAGAGGCGCCGAGCAGGTGTGGGTATACTTTTTGCTCCCCGGCTCGCCGCCTGTCCGTTGGGGTTCACCCTGGTGGATGAGAGGGCAGCGTCCTCCGCCTTCGGGTGGGGGGACGGGTCCTGACTGTTGTTTGTGCCTATGCACCAAACACCAGTTCAGAGTACCCACCCTTTTTGGAGTCCTTGGAGGGGGTGCTGGAGAGCGCTCCCGCTGGGGACTCCATCGTTCTGCAGGGGGACTTCAATGCTCACGTGGGCAATGACAGTGAGACCTGGAAGGGCGTGATTGGGAGGAACTGCCCCCCCCGATCAGAACCCGAGCGGTGTTCTGAGATTGGACTTCTGTGCTCATCACTGATTGTCCATAACAAACACCATGTTCAAGCATAAGGGTGTCCACACGTGCACTTGGCACCAGGACACCCTAGGTCGCAGTTCGATGATCGACTTTGTGGTCGTGTCATCGGACTTGCGGCCGCATGTATTGGACACTCGGGTAAAGAGAGAGGCTTGAGCTGTCAACTGATCACCACCTGGTGGTGAGTTTGCTCCGATGGCGGGGAAAGATGCCGGTCCGACGTGGCAGGCCCAAACGTATTGTGAGGGTCTGCTGGGCACATCTGGCGGAATCCCCTGTCATAAGGAGTTTCAACACCCACCTCCGACAGAACTTTGCTCATGTTCCGGGAGACGCGGGGGACATCGAGTCCGAGTGGACCATGTTCCGCGCCTCCATTGCTGATGCGGCCGACCGGAGCTGTGGCTGTAAGGTGGTTGGTGCCTGTCGTGGCGGCAATCCCCGAACCCGTTGGTGCACACCAACGGTGAGGGATGCCGTAAAGCTGAAGGACTACTATCGAGCCTTTTTTTTTTGCTGAGTGCTGATTCACTTTTTGAACTTTTGAGTCATGATGACTAGTTTAGTTTAGCTGCCGATTGTTGTCAGCTTCGGGATATGCCTGGTTGTGTGTCCTCTCTGAAGTTTCTTTTTAGGGTTGCACAGTGCCAACACGAATGTATAAGTGGACCTCGAGGACACGAGCAGATGCATTGGAATGGTGCCTCCTGAGGCGACCACGCCAGCATGAACTAGCAGTCCCTCGACTGACTGTTTTTTACATTTCTCACTTCTCCTCACTCCCCGCTATCTCGCCGCCAGTCCCTTTTCAACGTGTACACAATTGCGGCAGTGGATTTATCTCAATTGGTCGGCAAAACCCAAATCTATTACTTCTGCCAAATTTCTGCCATCTATGAGGTATACTTTTTGTATACCCCTGGTTTCACACACCATTTGCTTGTAGAAAAATGTGCAACTGTGACTCTGTGTGATATTGTTTGAGCTTTAACATTTAGCTGAGAGACCGTGAGACTGAGACAGTCTAAAATGCCTAGCTGTGAAATGTGTCTTTCTAGATAAATGTTCGTGTGACCACCATGGATGCAGAGCTGGAGTTTGCCATTCAACCAAACACCACTGGAAAACAGCTTTTTGATCAGGTCAGAAGAATCATTGGTTTTCTTCACACATGATTTGAAAGAAGTTTTTCCATATCATTCTTTCTGTTGTGAAAGGTGGTGAAGACAGTGGGGCTACGGGAGGTCTGGTTTTTTGGCCTCCAATATGTGGACAGTAAGGGCTACATCACTTGGTTAAAACTTAATAAAAAGGTCAGTGGCCCTTCCGTTCCACCCAGAAATGCCATTTTTCTGTATCATGATCATACAGACCCTTTCCAAAAAATGTTAATATCAATAAATAAATACATTTCCATAATTCCATTAAAAAAAGTTTCACTTTCATAGATTATAGATTCAGGGCCCAAAATTTAAATAAATAAAAGTATTTATTTTTTATTTATTTATTTTTTACATAATTTTGGCTTCTAGCTCAAACGCACAATCAGGAATTCAAAAAAATTAGAATACTGTGAATAAATCACCATTTACTTCTGTTTTTGTAGGCGGGGGGGGGGGGGGGGGGGGACAAAGAAATTAGCGTCATATTCAATCAATAAAAATATGGTACTTTCAAAACGATATGTTCATCTTCAAGACTGGGTTGAGGAATCCCTTTTTTCAGCCTGTGGCATTGCCTGGGAGCTATGGAAGCCCAGATGCTTGCTGTCAGTTCTTCTTTGTTTTTGGGTCTGGTGCCCCAAATTTTGCTCTTGATAGTAACCCCATAGATTCTCAATGGGGTTGGTTTAGATCCGGTGGGTTGGCTGGCCAGCCAGTCAAGCACTGGGATGGTATGGGCATCAAACCAGGTTTTGGTGCTTCTGGTGGTAAAGGCAGGGGCCAGGTCCTGCTGGAAGATGAAATCTGGATCTCCATGCAGATCCTCAGCAGAAGGAATCATGAAGTCCTCTAAAACATTCTGGTATACTGTTGCAATGACCTTGGATTTAAGAAAGCAAGAGTTTACCAACACCTGGACTGGACATTGCACCCCAAATCATGGCTGACAGTGGATATTTCACACTGGACCTCAAGCAGCTTGGGTTCTGTTCTTCACCCGTGTTCCTCCAAACCCTTGTACCTTGATTCCCAAATGATGGGCACACTTTACTTTCATCTGAAAAGAGGACCTTGGACCACTGGCCAACAGTCCAGTCCTCCTCCTCCTCCTCCTTGGCCCAGTTGAGACACTTCGTACGTTTGCTCAGGCTCAGAAGTGTCTTGACCTGAGGAACACGACAGTTGTAGCCCATCTCCCGGATGCGTCTGAATGTGGTGGTTTTTGAAGCTGTGACTTCCGCCTCATTCCACTCTTTCTGGATCTCTGCTAGATTCTTGAATCTTCTCTGTTTGACAATCCGCTGAAGCCCACGGTCATCTCTTTTGCTAGTGCATCTTCTCCTGCCACATTTTTTTCCTTCCACTAGACTTTCCATTGATATGCTTGGACACAGTGCTCTGTGAACAGCCAGCCTCCTTTGCTATGAACTTAGCTTACCCATCCGATGGAGGGTATCAATGATGGGCTGATGGGCCAGTTGTCAAGTCTGCAGTCTTCCCCATATTGAACCCAACTGAGACAATTGAACTAAACTGAAGCAATTTAATGACACCTGGGGAAACCTGTGCAGGTTTAGTAGATGATTAGTGTGTGACACTCAATTTAAAACATTTATGGCCTGCAAAATTTGGGCTGGTTTCTTAACAGTATTCTAATATTTGAATTCCTCATTTTGTGGGTTTTATGAGCTAGAAGCCCAAATTCTGTAAACATAAACGAATACAAACTTCAAATTGTGGGCCCTGAATCTATAATCAATGAAAGATTAACTTTTTGAATGGAATTATGGAAATAAACCTTTCCATGATATTCAAATTTTTTGGAAAGGGTCTGTATATTTTTTTTCAACCCTTGCTGCTCCACATTTATATCTGCATGTTGTTGTCCAGGTGACTCAGCAGGATGTAAAGAAAGAGAACCCACTGCAGTTTAAGTTCCGAGCCAAGTTCTTCCCGGAGGATGTTTCAGAGGAGCTCATCCAGGAAATCACCCAAAGACTTTTCTTCCTTCAGGTAAGCCTCAGCCTCTGCTCACTGTGTGTTTACGCCACTTAGTTAGCTAAATACTATCGTTATGCTGAAAGATAGATTTAGTAGTAAGTTGTATTTGTTGTCTTTTGCTGTTTTGACAGGTGAAGGAGGTCATCCTGAATGATGAAAACTATTGTCCCCCTGAAACAGCAGTGTTGCTCGCCTCATATGCTGTGCAGGCCAAATATGGAGACTACAGCAAGGATGTCCACAAACATGGCTACCTTACACACGACCGACTGCTGCCTCAGAGGTTCACTATACTTTCTGAGCATGTCCTCCAAATAAAGCTATTGTTTGCTGGTCCACAGTCTTTGTTAATTGTGTGTGCGCATGCAGAGTGCTGGAGCAGCACAAGCTGACCAAGGAGCAGTGGGAGGACAGGATCCAGACTTGGCATGAGGAACACAGAGGAATGCTCAGGTCTGTGACATAAAGAGTAGGTGTGCTTTGGACATGTGTCATGTACAATAAGAATGTGTGTTGTGGACTAATTGTTGTGGGGTAAAGCACATGTGATCATGGCCTTTTCTTCTCAACAGAGAGGACTCTATGATGGAGTATTTAAAAATAGCCCAGGACCTGGAGATGTACGGCGTCAACTACTTTGAAATAAAAAACAAGAAGGGCACACAGCTCTGGCTGGGTGTGGATGCACTTGGCCTTAACATCTATGAGCATGAAGACAAGTACATGACAAATCCTTATTGTATTATTAGTATTATGATCGTGAAAACAATGAACCTAAGTGTATGCGACTTGGGGAATCAAACAGTCTGTTGATAAGAAAAAGAACAATCCACCGTCCTCAATGTGTTGTTGCCCTTCAGGTTGACACCAAAGATTGGCTTCCCCTGGAGTGAGATTCGAAACATCTCCTTTAACGACAAGAAGTTTACTATCAAACCCATTGACAAGAAAGCACCGGTGAGTGTCGAAGCAGTGAACACCATTCCAGCTTCCAACGCACAAAAAGCAGGTCTTATCAATGGTGCTATACTTCACTGTTGTCTGCAGGACTTTGTGTTTTACGCTCCACGACTTCGCATCAACAAGCGCATCTTGGCGCTCTGTATGGGTAACCATGAGCTGTACATGAGAAGAAGGAAGCCTGACACCATCGAGGTGCAGCAGATGAAGGCTCAGGCTCGGGAGGAGAAGCTTCAAAAGCAGATGGAGAGGTACTTCACAGTTCCTGTTTAAAAGTGCCATGAACAAAGCAGTTTCTATCAGGTCAAGAAGCTGACATTTACTAGCTGTTGTCCACTAGAGGAAAGTGCTGAATAGCTATTCTAGAGAGAGACTCTAAAAGTCTCTAAAATACATCAAATGCTTGTTATATCCTCATGTACTTTGCATTCCAATATGTCAGGACCCAGCTGGAGAATGAGAAGAAGAAGCGAGAGGCTGCAGAGAAAGAGAAGGAAAGGATTGAGCGTGAGAAAGATGAACTCATGGAAAGGCTAAGACAGATTGAAGAGCAGACCGTGAGAGCCCAGAAAGGTACTACAGCATGGAAAGTGTAAAGCCTTCTCTTTGCAATCCCTTATTTCCAAAACTTTGCACGCTGTGTGAAATGTAAATATCCATCCATCCATCCATTTTCTGAGCCGCTTCTCCTCACTAGGGTCGCGGGGAAATGTAAATAAAAATACAAATTCTTACAAAGCCACAATGTATTCATTCGATAGAATACAGAAGCTATGAAATACAGTAAACCCTCATTTATTGTTCAGGAAATCCCTGCAATAAATCAAATCTGCAAAGTAGCAGTCAATGATTTATTATAATTTACAAGTTTCACATATGCAGTTCAATGCCACTATGTGAAACACCATCTATTTTAGGTGTGTCTGCTCTGCTTGAGAGATATGAACAACACTCCAACCGTTCCTCACACTTGACGGTCTTGGCATTGTAGTCAGCGAAAAGCAGTTTGGGAACCCAGAATTAACTACGGCGATGTTTTTAACTACAATACTGTAGTTGTCGAAATCCAACTAAACATTGCTCTATACTTTCATTTGTTTCGGTCGATATTGTTATGAATATGTCCATTAGGTATTCGTCCAGCTAAGGTTGGTATTTGTGAATTTATTCGTAAATTCCGACTGTGACTGACAATGGCTTGTTTTAAATGGTAACTTTCCAGTCATGTTATTGTATCTGCAAGCAATTTGGTGACTTAACAAACATATTAGTTGAGATTACTCAGTAAGGTATTTCCTCCCACATCCCCAAAACATGCATGGTAGGTTGATTGAAGACTCTAAATTGCCCGTAGGTGTGAACGGGAGTGCGAATGGTTGTTTGTTTATATGTGGTCTGCGATTGGCTGGCGACCAGTTCAGGGTGTACCCTGCATCTCGCCCGAAGATAGCTGAGATAGGCTCCAGCATGCCCGCGACCCTGGTGAGGATAAGCGGAGTAGAAAATTGAAGGGTTTCTTTTTCTGCCAAGAATAAGAGCCTAATTTACCATATGATTCATTGCTGGCACATTAAAATCACAAAGCCAAAAAAGCTAACCGTATCAGAGATGTACAGGTGAGTAACCGCGCACTACACTGACTAAAAGAAAAATCTGTGAGGCACTGAACCCGCAGTAAGTGAACCGTGCTATACAGTAGCGAGGGTTAACTGTATTGAAAGTGACATTTTCTATCTGTGTGGATGGGTGTGTCTCTCTCCCTTTCTGTTGTTTCTCTATCTGTGTGTTCGCGCATCTGTTTGTGTTTTTGCATGTTGTCAGAGCTTGAGGAGCAGACACGCCGGGCCGTGGAGCTGGACCAAGAGAGAAGGAAGGCGCGGGAGGAGGCTGAGAGGTTGAACAAGGAGAGACGAGTAGCAGAAGAGGCTAAAGGCGAGCTGGCCAAACAGGCAGCAGACCAGCAGAAGAACCAGGAGCAACTGGTGTGTGTGTCTTTGTGATTGCATTGTTTTTCTACGTAGTTTTATTCGTGTCTATCGTTTGTTTCAAGGCTGCAGAACTAGCTGAATTCACAGCCAAGATTGCTCTCCTGGAAGACGCCAAGAAGAAGAAAGAGGACGAGGCCACAGAATGGCAACACAAGGTGCAGCTCACTTCACCGCAGTCCAGAAAAACGCTGACATTGACTGTGTGCTCTTATTTGCGCTGCTCCCCCTTATGCAGGCTCTTTCAGCCCAGGAGGACCTAGAGAAGACCAAAGACGAGCTGAAGACCGCCATAAATACGTTCCCCACCTCCGTGGGCGGCCACGCAGAGAGCGAGCACGACGAGCAGGATGAAAACCACGCCGAGGCCAGCGCCGAGCTGTCCAACGAGGGCGTCAGCCAACTCGATCTACGCAGTGAGGAGGCTCGTGTCACCGAAGCCCAGAAGAACGAGCGGGTCAAGAAGCAGCTCCTGGTATGTTCTGCTCAATTTCATTAAACCCAAAATGACTCAAAGAATTTAAATTTACGTTCTGCTCCTCTCTCGTCGTCTTAGACTTTAAGTTCAGAGTTGGCCGAAGCCAGAGACGAAACCAAGAAGACTCAGAACGATGTCCTGCATGCTGAAAACGTGAAGGCGGGCCGGGACAAGTACAAAACGCTGCGTCAGATCCGGCAGGGCAACACTAAGCAGCGCATCGATGAGTTTGAGTCCATGTGAAAAGAAGACCCAACATTCTCCAAAATGGCTGCATGCTTTCTCATTGATAACTGATGCACTTCGCCTCTAGCCCCCCTCAAACAAATGTTGACCTTTTCTCCTGTCAGCCTGCCAAAGTTGTGCTCCTTGTGAGATGTCTACCATGTGTGGGATAAGACACTGTCACACCAAAGAGGAATACACTGGGTTCTTTTCAAACAAATCCCTAGAAAGCTAAAGGTCAATGATCTCCAATTCAGTATGATAGTTCTGTTGTTCGCTCCACTTTTGTTTCATTTTATCGCTAACACCTTGTTTTTAATCCACTGTCCCACACTTCAGAGGTGAGACACCATGTGTCATATTGTCATTCATGTTTCATTTAAAATTGTTCTCCAGTGTTTCCTTTCAAACAGGATTCATTTTCAGATTTTGTTGGGAAAAGAGACACCCGGTCTGTCACTTTCAGGTGTTGATGAATGAAGGTAGCAAAGGTGACAAAGGGAAACTGTTACACAACAAGCCTCCAGCTTGAAAGTGTTACCAACATAAGCTAGTTGATGGTTGCGTCCTAGTGTGGCTCCCAAATGTGTTCGAAGTGGTGGTCTCAGCACGTGAAAATGTGGAACGTATGAGGCCTGGCAGAAATCTTCAGTCCTGGTAATGTTTGATGACAGGGCCCTAACCATCTTGTCGCAAAAACATGGAGGTGGACCTCCAGCTGTGCTTGAGACAAGTGTGAAGATTTACTGTAATACGTGACATTTACAAAGGGGGGATATTTTCATTTGAACCTGGTGTATGCTTAGTGGTTACCCGTTACAACAGGTGTTAAACAGATACTGCTTGTATGATTTCAGGATAAACATCCTTTGTGCAAACAAAGTGCTGTAGATGTTTGAAATGAATTAACAGGAAGATGAACATGTTTTATTTTTAAATTAACAGTACATTGTGGTATTGTAAACAGTCAGTACATACTGTATTTGTTATGCTATACTTGACAGCTGGTGCAGGTTTTTTTTTTTTTTTTTTTTAAAAGGTGTTATAAAGCACTTGCCTGCCCTTTGTGTTTAAAGTGTTTGCCATAGCAGGAAAAATAGCATGTGCTTCCAAGACCATTTTTGAGTTGCATTCACAAAGCTTAAACCTGCCAGTTATTTCCTTGGAAGCGGGGTGCTCCAGTTGACTTGAGGTACTTCATGTTCTTGGCCTGCCCAACTAAGATAGCTTGTTTGCAATGTTCTGGCACCAGCTGTCACAGTTTGCTGTTCTTCATTTCAGAGTCAGTATGTAAGGATTGTTTGATACATGGTTTGCAAAACTTTGGGTTGGATCACCAATAAAATATTTTAAACTTGGCAATTTGTCTTCTGTTATGAGCAATAAAGCAGCAAGTCAATGATCAAAACTACAGCAAAGTGAACTAATTCTAGTTCACTTTGGTGAACTTTGTATTCACAAGCCAACACAAATGCCACAAACAAGAAAAGCTGAGTAATTAGACTAACTACAGTAAACACCTGAGACGTGTTAATGTAGAGAAGTAATTGCATGAGCAGAAAAATGACAGGGTCCTTTGTGGAAGCAAAGCAAATTTAGTGTATTGCATACACAAGGTAACTCAATGTGCTCTATATGATTAAAAGCATTTAAAAACAAAGGGGGGAAAAGATAAAACAGGAAAAATAAAAGTACAATTAAAACTGTGTACAGTGCAGGAAATATTTAAAAGTGGAAATGCTCTTAAAAGTATGGGGGGGGGGATTTTAACCTGGACTTAAAAACATTCACGCTTGGGGCTGATGTTGCTTCTATTGGCAACTTATTCCATTTGTGTGCAGCATAATAGATAAATGCTGCTTCACCATGTTTGCTTTTGACTGTGCTCCACTATTTGACCTGAGTCTGTCAATCTCAGAACCCTACTGGGTTTCTATTCCATTAGCATTTCTTTCATGTATTCAGGACCTAAACCATTTTGGTTTATAGACCAGTAGCAGAACTTTAAAATCTATTCTAAAGCTGACTGGGGGCCAGTGTAAAGACTTTAGAATTGGAGTAATATGCTCTGGCCTCTATGTTCTGATCAGAACCTGAGCTGCAGCATTCTGAATGAGCTGCAGCTGTTTAATGCTCTTTTTGGGGAGTTCAGTCAGAAGACCATTAAAATAGTCAAGTCTACTTGAGATAAAAGCATGGATGAGCTTCTCCTGGTCTGCTTGACACATGCAAGCCTTCACTCTGGATATGTTCTTCAGATGGTAGAAGGCAGTTTTTGTAATTGATTTAATATGACTGTTGAAAGTCAGGTCGGAATCTATCAGAACACCAAGGTTGTGGACTGGATCTTTGGTTTTTAAAGAGAGTGACTCCAGGTATTTACTAACAGCAATCCTCTTATTGCCAAAAACAATTATCTCAGTTTTGTTGGGGTTTAATTTAAGAAAATCTTGGCTGATCCAGTTATGTATCTGTTTTAGACAGTGGCACAACACCTTTTTACAATTGAACTGTAGTCATCTGGAGATACTGCTAGATATAACTGTCATCTGCATAGCTATAGTATAGTCAAAATTAAAGTTCTGAAGACCCAAGGGTAGCATATACAGGCTGAACAGGAGGGGTCCAAGAACTGATCCTTGAGGGACCCCATAGGTCATTGCCATTCGATGAGATTGAACACTTCCAGTCGTTACAAAATAACTCCTTTCCTCCAGGTAGGACCTGAACCATTTAAGGACTGTTCCATTTAGCCCTACCCACATTTCCAACTTGTTCAGCAGTATATTATGATCTACTGTATCAAAAGCCAAACTGTGATCCAACAAGACCAGAATTGACACCTTTCTCACGCCGCGTTTCATTGGTCCCTTCCCCATTACCAAGATCATCAATCCCACTTCCGTCCAATTGCAGCTTCCATGAAAATTCATCCCACATTCCACATCTCTTTGCTGAAGCCTGTGTCCACCTGCGCCCTAAGCCCTCCAGCCGAACCACCTCCTACCCCACCCCCTCCCCCCGGGTGATTGACGACCATCCTCGACGTGAGGTCTAGGGGGAGGGGGTTCCAGTACCTTGTCGACTGGGAAGGGTACGGGCCGGAGGAGTGTTCTTGGATTTCCCGGAACCTCATGCTCGATCCTACTCTTTTGGACGACTTCTACAAGGCTCAACTGAGGAAGCCTGGCAGGACGCCGGGAGGCGTCCGTTGAGAGGGGGTTGCTGTCATATACTGCCCTGCAGTTCCATTATTGGAGCCGGGAGGGTGCTTTGTGTCCTCTCTCTCTCCCCCACCCCTCTCTGTTTTCAGCACCTGTCTTAAATCAGCCTCATCGCCACCGGTGTATATAAGCCTGCCTGTTCCAGGAAATCCTCGCCTCCGTATTGCAACCTCTCCTAGTGGTACCACGGCCCACCTTATGTCAAGCGCGCTATACTGTTCCTCGCCTTCCTTGTTAACTTGTGTCTCCTCGTTTCCAGTGCTCACCTGTGTTCCTGACCCATGTCCTTCCTGCCATCAAGCCAGTCGCCTGTTCTGTCCACTGCCTACCAACTGTCCACGCCGCCGCCTGCCAACACATCCAGAGCCACCTCCATAACCTTTGCTCAATAAACTGTTCATCATTTTACATCTGCCTCCGCCTGCTCTTGGGTCCAGCTACTCCCCCCACGACAGACTGAACAAAAATGTAAACATTAAAAACGGAGATACGTACAGTATGTAGCGTGTTTTCTAACGTTGCTAGGCGTTGAAGCTTATAAAAAGTATTTATAAAAAACAAGCGTGAGCTCTGTTGATTTGTGAAAGCCACAATCCCCAATTAAATTTAAAATTAAAAACTAAAACAAAATTTCCAGAGGAAATTTGAGAAACTGGAAAGGTTTTTTTTTTACTTTCACCGATCTCCCGACTGCATCTCCGGAGCTCAGCCACAGTGATCTTTGGGTTCTTCTTTACCTCTCTCACCAAGACTCTTCTTCCCTGATTGCTCAGTTTGGCCGGACGGCCAACTCTAGGAAGGGTTCTGGTCATCCCAAACGTCTTCCATTTAAGGATTATGGAGGCCACTGTGCTCTTAGGAACCTTAAGTGCAGCACAATATTTTTTGTAACCTTGGTCATATCTGTGCAATTCTGTCTCTGAACTTCAGGCAGTTCCTTTGACCTCATGATTCTCATTTGCTCTGACATGCACTGTGAGTTGTAAGATCTTATATAGACAGGGGTGTGACTTTCCTAATCAAGTCGAATCAGTATAATCAAGCACAGCTGGACTCCAGTGAAGGTGTAGAACCATTTTAAGGATGATCAGAAGAAATGGACAGCACCTGAGTTAAATATGAGTGTCACAGCAAAGGGTCTGAATACTGATGGCTGTGTGATATTTCAGTTTTTCTATTTTAATAAATCAGAAAAAAAATCAATTCTGGCAATATGGGGTGCTGTGTTTACATTAATGAGGAACAAATGAACTTAAATGATTTTAGCAAATGGCTGCAATATAACAAAGAGTTAAAAATTTAAGGGGGTCTGAATACTTTCCGTACCCACTGTATAATGTATAGTATAAATTAGCTAGTTAGGAAATAAAAACGATACAATTATAAGCAGTCATTGAAATTGCATATCTACACTACATTTAATCAACAGTCACACGCAAAAAGGTCCAGTGTGCATATTTATTTCTCTACAGTATCTTTAAAGTCTGCAGACATTATGAGCACAAATAACAGTTAATTGGCAACACAAGAGAAGTCGTTACTTGTGCTCATCTGAACAGCAGACGCTTGCATATCAAAATAAAGGCCCCCCGTTCAAAATAAAACCACCGCATATTTTGATTTCATAATGTAGTGGAACACTGGCCTGACTATGGTGCGGGCCGCGTAGGGTTCAGTTCCCACTCAGTAATGCTGTGAATGTGGGAGTGAATGATTGCCTGACTTCCCTAGTTATAATGTGGATGTGCACACGTATGCAACCAGATTATCTCAGTTATTTACTTTTACTTCCCCTTTTGAAAAGATTTTTAAAAATTCTCAACTGAGTTGTACAAGTCATAGGTCACATTTTTGGTGGAAGACGTTTTAAAATTATCTTGATCTCAGTTTTTAATATCACAAAAACCTGGCATTTGAACAGTGTCGACTTTTTACATCCACTGTATTTGCAGGCTGTTGGGCAGACAGTGAGGTGAACTACTTTGAAGACACGCGTTTTAGTTTGAAAATAATGGAAGGGCTTCCATTTTAACTGAAATGGCTTTAAACAATAATGAAATCCTTTTAGGCACACTAGTGTAAACGCTCTCATTTGCACTACTGAGTTGCATAGTGTATGTAAGAGCATTTCACTAGTGTGTGTGAGAGGTAATCCTGAATTATGTCCCAGACAGCCCCTCATAGTGTCCTGCTTTCCCAGCTTTCATCTGTGGTGGTATTTGGGAAACGTATCACAAAACAACAAAAGACTAAGTTTAGGAAAAGAACAGATCTGCTAATGATCCCAAACAAACCAATCTATGATATTCAGTGGAGGTAATGAGTCTGAAACTTTTTCATTAATCTTCATCAATGTAACATGATGGCAGAAAAATGAACTCAAATGTCCACAGAAACATTTTCCCAGACAATTTAAAGAAATATGACAACTAACTGATTGGGAGATTCTGCATCATGCTGCAAGCAAGAAGACCCAAAACACACTGCCAACACAAGAAAGTAGTTAATCAGGGAAAGCAAGTGGAAGGTTTTAGACTGGCCAATCAATCTCCAAACTTAAACCCTATAGAGCATGCATTTTACCTGCTTACTGAAGGAAGGAAACCCAAAACAAACAAAACTAAAACAGGCTGTGGTGAAAGCCTGTCAAATTATCTTTAAATACACTATACACTACAGAAACAAACGTAACTAAAAATAATAATAACCATTTTGTTTCTTAGAGGTACTCTTTAATGAACAATCACAGCTACAGTTACAATAGTAAAATTATTACAGAGTTGTTGGAGTGAACTTTTAATGCTGCTGAGTCAAGTCGGCACAAATACACATGCATAAATCAAAAGGCGCGGAAACATGCACAACAGTTAGCTGAACATAGTTCAGAGTATCAGATGTGTCGTAAGCACGATGCCATGAAGAGGCATTACTTTGGACCCACACTCGGACGCCAAACTGACACATGGTGCCAGCAGGCCCGGGTGAAGGCGCTTCTTTGTTACACACATTTTTGGATTTGCTTCTTTTCGACAGCATCCCAGGTCAGGTACACAGGCTGCAAAAAAGGCAGCTTTCGTTCTCAACACTTTACACTGGTCAAGAAGGACTGCGCCCCCTCCACAAAGCTGAACTTCCACATTTCTTTCAACAGAGATGCTGCAGAAAATAAGCAGTTTTGAACCAAAAATCCCAAAAGCAGTTAACATACCTACACAAAGTAGGCCCAGAACTGCCTTTGAACACAGGATTTTTCCATAATAGTACATGAGTTGGAACATACTTACTACATCAAGAGTGTGAGCTACACACGGAGTGACAAGTTAACATACTGCATCACATCGGTGACTCAGTTCCTGATACAATTTGTATCAAAAATGGCTCATCGGGGATTGTGCTGGAATCTGTGACAGATGACTAATTAAATATATTTACATGACATGTTTACACGAGAGAGATTCTGTCTGTCACAGATTCCAGTCAACCCAACAGAAAGGGCCACACAGATCTATATAAATAAGTGTATTTAGTGTATATGTATAGGTATACCAGAGGTGAGACCAAGTCATTCCTTTGCAAGTGACATTTAAGTCTCAAGTCGTTACCCTCAAGTCCCGAGTCAAGACCCAAGTCAAGACAAGCAAGTCCCGAGTCAAGTCATAAGTCTTACACTTTGAGTTTTGAGTCCTTTCGAGTCATTTTAACACCAAAGTAATAATATATTTTAATATATGTCATATTTATATATTTAATTAATATATTTTATTGTCGTTTGTGCCTTTTCAAAACCAATCAATAGTACGTTTTCAATTATTCTATGAAAAAGTATACAACATGCTATGACTTACTTTTTCTCACTCTATTTCTGAAGTGACATTGACAGACCTGTCACAAATGAGAATGTGTATCCACTAGTGCTGTAAATAGTAATCGAGTATCCTACTGGCAATTCTATCGAAAAATCAAGTAATTGTCTAAAATATTTTTTTGTTTGGTTAAAGAGCAATTATAAATACACAAGAGAAAATGAGATATTTCACTTAATGATGAACGAATGATTGGTTTCCTCTTTCAATCAACAGTATTTTTTCTTAAATTCAGATTGTGCATTTAGCAGGAAACTGCATTTACTTGTCTACAAACATTTCTAGTCTGGCAATTTCAAACATAAATACAAATAAATAAAACAAGAATAAATAGTTTAAACTTGGCATTTCTTGTTACAAAAACAAGGCATTATTTTTAAAAAGAGGAACACATGTTTGTCATCTTGTTATAAAGGCACAATTTTATCCTTGGTATCTCAGTCGGAACAATCGGAGCACTACATGAAAATGAAAAGGACACAAAGAAGAATGTTGCTTCATGTCGAATAGATGCTAGCTTTGTGCTGATCGGTAAATAAATTGAGTTAAAAAAAAAGAAAAAGAAATACAAGACTGATTCTTGATAACACTGCACTGATAAACCAGACTGTAATGAACAGGAAGCCCAGACAGGGCACGCCCGGTCTACCGTGTAACTATTTGCGTGAGCACTCACAAAGCTAACTGCTAATGCTAACAAAAATGAGCATACATGACGTTTGGCATGTTGAGCTATTGAGAGAGAGAAGTGCAGAGTGTTATATGGCAATACTTCAGTAAACACGGCAAGTCTTTTCAAGTCACTGCATGGGCTCGAGTCCAAGTGAAGTCACGAGTCATTGCTGTTCAAGTCCAAGTCAAGTTGCCAGTCTAGTCTAGTCTAGTCTAAGTCTCAACTCAAAAGTCATCAAATGCATGACTCGAGTTTGACTTGAGTCCAAGTCATGGAACTCGAGTCCACACCTCTGAAGTATAAAGTATACAGTGCCGTGAAAAATTATTGGCCCTCTTCTCAAATTCTTAATGTAAATATCAGACAAATATAACCCGAGTGAACTTAAAATGCAATTTTTTTTTTTTTTTTTTTTTTTTTTTTTTTTTTTAAAATGGTGATTTCATTTATTAAGGAAAAAAAATATTCAAAGTTACTTGGTCATGTGTGAAATTGTGTGTGTGTGTGAGAGAATTACCCCCTTGTTAAATCATGAATTAATTGTGGCTAATCACAACCTTTGGTTCATTTTCACTGATCACACACAAGCCTGATTACCAAATGCAGCCCTATGGGGGGCACAAGCCAGTGCAAACTGTAGGCCGGTCCCAATGCAGAGAGGAAGGGCTTCCGTCTTAAAACTTTGCCAAACAAATATGAGCGTTCATCCAAAGAATTCCATACCGGCTTGGTCGTGGCCCGGGTTGACAACGTCCGCCACCAGTGCCGTCAACCTGCAGGACGCCGGTGGAAATTCAGCTACTGTGGGTAGAAGACGAAGAAGAGGTGGAAAGCGGGTTCTTTGGCAGAAAGAGAAGAGGAAAGCACAGAGCCTCAAACTGAATGTGGAGACTTTGAATGTTGAGACCATGGCAGGAAAACCTCAGAAGTTGGTTGACATGATGATTAGGAGAAAGGTTGCTATATGGTGTATCCAGAAGAGCAGGTGGAAAGGCAGTAAGGCTAGAAGTTTCAGGGCAGGGTTTAAATTATTTTACCATGGTGTAGATGGGAAGAGAAATGGAGTCAGGGTTATTTTAAATGAAGAGTTAGCTATGAATGTCTTGGAGGTGAAAAGTGTATGAGATCGAGTGATGAGGCTGAAACTTGAAATTGAGGGTGTTATGTATAATGTGATTAGTGGCTATGCCCCACAGGTAGGATGTGACCGAGAGGTGAAAGAGAAATTCTGGAGCTAGACGAAGTAGTTCTGAGCATCCCAGACAGAGAGAGAGTCGTGATTGGTGCAGATTGTAATGGACATATTGGTGAAGGAAACAGGGGTGATGAAGAAGTGATGGGTAAGTACGGCATCCAGGAAAGGAACCTGGAGGGACAGATGGTGGTAGACTTTGCAAAATGGATGCAAATGGCTGTAGTGAACACTTTTTTCAAGAAGAGGCAGGAACATAGGGTGACCTACAAGAGCGGAGGTAGAAGCACGCAGGTGGATTGCATCTTGTGCAGACGATGTAATCTGAAGGAGGTCACCGACTGTAAGGTAGTGGTAGGGGAGAGTGTGGCTAGACAGCATAGGATGGTGGTGAGTAAGACGACTCTGGTGGTGGGGAGGAAGGTTAAGAAGACATAGGCACAGCAGAGAACCATGCAGTGGAAGCTGAGACAGGAAGAGTGTTGTGCGGCTTTTCGGGAAGAGGTAAGACAGGCTCTCGGTGGACAGGAGGAGATTCCAGAAGACTGGACCACTACAGCCAAGGGGGATCAGAGAAACAGGCAGGAGAGTACTTGGTGTATCTTCTGGCAGGAAAGGAGAGAACGAGACTTGGTGGTGGAACCTCACAGTACAGGAAATCATACAAGGAAAAAGGTTAGCTAAGAAAAAGTGGGACACCGAGAGGACCGAGGAGAGGTGAAATGATTACATTGAGATGCGACATAGGGCAAAGGTAGAGGTGGCAAAGGCCAAACAAGAGGCATATGATGACATGTATGCCAGGTTGGACACTAAAGAAGGAGAAAAAGATCTCTACAGTTTGGTCAGACAGAGGGATAAAGATGGGAAGGCTGTGCAGGAGGTTAGGGTGATTAAGGATAGAGATGGAAATATGTTGACTGGTGCCTGTAGTGTGCTAGATAGATGGAAAGAATACTTTGAGGAGTTGATGAATGAGGAACATGAGAGAAGGAAGAGTAGAAGAGGTACATGTGGTGGACCAGGAAGTGGAAATGATTAGTAAGGGGGACGTTAGGAAGGCATTAAAGAGGATGAAAAATGGAAAGGCAGTCGGTCCTGATGACATTCCTGTGGAAGTATGGAAGCCTCTAGGAGAGGTGGCTGTGGAGATTTTGACCAGCTTGTTCAACAGAATTCTAGCGCGTGAGAAGATGCCTGAGGAATGGAGGAAAAGTGTGCTGGTGCCCATTTTTAAGAACAAGGGTGATGTGCAGAGCTGTGTTAACTATAGAAGAATAAAGTTGATGAGCCACAGAATGAAGTTATGGGAAAGTGGAGGCTAGACTCAGGACAGAGGTTCAGTATTTGCGAGCAACAGTATGGTTTCATGGCTACCACAGATGATTATTTGCCTTGAGGATGTTGATGGAAAAGTACAGAGGTCAGAAGGAGCTACATTGTGTCTTTGTGGATCTAGAGAAAGCCTATGACAGACTACCCAGAGAGGAACTGTGGTACTGCATGCGGAAGTCTGGAGTGGCACAGAAGTATGTTAGAATCGTACAGGACATATATGAGGGCAGCAGAACAGTGGTGAGGTGTGTTGTAGGTGTGACAGAGGAATTTAATGTGGAGGTGGCACTGCATCAGGGATCAGCCCTGAGCCCCTTCCTGTTTGCAGTGGTGATAGGGAGGCTGACAGATGAGGTTAGACTAGAATCCCCGTGGACCATGATGTTTGCAGATGACACTGTGATCTGCAGTGAAAGCAGGGAGTAGGTGGAGGAACAGTTAGAAAGATGGAGGCATGCACTGGAAAGCAGAGGAATGAAGATTAGCCGAAGTAAGACATAATATATGTGCATGAATGAGAGGGGTGGTGGGGGAAGAGTTAGGCTATGGGGAGAAGAGATAGCAAGGGTGGAGGAATTTAAATACTTGGGGTCAACAGTCCAGAGCAATGGCTTACATTGAAAAGGATGACACGCTGTGGTGACTCCTAACGGGACAAGCCAAAAAGAAATGTAGAAGAAAGAAGACACCCAAGCCTGATTACCTCCAGACCTGTGCAATCAAGAAATCACTTAAACAGAATCTGTCCCAACAAAATCAAGTTGGACAAAAGATCTAAAAAAAGCTGTAACAAAATGACATGATCCAAAAAATTTCCAGACTAGTCGAGAAATAAATAACCCATCTATCAGTCTGGAAAGGGTTACAAAAGCCGTTTCTAAAGCGTTAGGATTCCAGTGAACCATAGGGAGAGCCATTATCCTCACATGGAGAAAATATGGAACAACGGTGAACCTTCCCAGGAGTGGCTAGCCTACAAAGATTACTGCAAGAGAACAGC
>NC_084502.1:47745191-47785191 GCF_024500385.1 Phyllopteryx taeniolatus | reverse complement strand
CTCTCAGGGAGTCACCATGTTGGGCAATATCCCCCTCTCCTGTCGACCGAAATTAGCGTCACAGCTACCCTTGCGCGTTGTGTCAGCTACTGTATATGCGAAATGTCATGTGACCAAACCTAGAAGACAACTTAGGAGACTCCCTGTGTATGTTGCGATAACTAGCATAACTAAGGGTTGATTACATGACGGTTTGAATTTTGTTCAAATCATGATGTCATCAACTTTTAGTTATGGTAGTAACTGGGGAGGATCAGCGGTACGCAAAAAGGATCATGTAAAACGAACCGCGCAGAAATTTTGCCCATTTGGCAGATGCAATTATGGTTGCGCCTGGTTCGTCGATCAACTTCCACATCCGTTTGCATGCTCAATCAAGTTTGCCTATTTTTGCACATGAAAACCATTAATCAAGCCCACCGTGTGCAAATGATACAAAAACAAACAACAAAACTAGATCCTGTCCGCGTGTAGCCTTCAACTGATTGAAAGAAACGGGCACCACAGTTAATTAACAATTAACTCTTACCCTGAAGTAGTCATTTGGCCTTTTGACCACAGCGCAGTAACAATATTCAAAACTGAAAAAAAATTTGAGATCTTTTCCTTGCCATTTTTTATTGTGCCATACAATCTAACTTGTATTGCATTCACTTGGATTAAAAAAAAAAAAAAACTCCCGTTTTTCTGAGTCATTTTTTTGAGGGCTTTGTTTTTCTGACTATTTTTTTCTGTTTTTCTTACTAATTTTTTTTCCACCTGTTTTTCTGACTACTTTTTTCTTCCGTAGTACGGAAGCGTATTGCATTCACTTGAATAAAAAAAACCTCCTGTTTTTCTGTAATTTTTTTTAGGGCTTTGTTTTTCTGACTATTTGTTTCTGTTTTTCGGACTGATTTCGGAGTTATCGGGACACATCGAACTCACGCGAGAACCTGCGAACTGCAAGTGACTCTTTGCAGAATCCGTATTAAGCAACATGACCGGCTTATTCAGTTTGATCAAGTTTTATTTTGATATGGGTTTAAGACACTGGGAGATACTCCTGTCTTTGACTCACATAGTTGGTATTGTTATTAGTTAGTCGACATTACGCAGGCACCTTAATTGAACCGGTAAGTTAAACGTGTACGGGCAGGTTGAAGGTGTGCGAGAAGTAATCCGCCGTTAGTGAGTCCGCAAAGAGTCACTTGCAGTTCGCAGGTTCTCGAGTGAGTTTGATGTGTCCCAATAACTCAGAAAAAAATTAGTCCGAAAAACAGAAAAAAATAGTCAGAAAAACAGGTGGAAAAAAATTTGTCAGAAAAACTGAAAAAAATAGTCCAAAAAACAGGTGGAAAAAAAATTTGTCAGAAAAACTGAAAAAAAATAACCCTCAAAAAAATTACTCAGAAAAACAGTTTTTTTTTAATCCAAGTGAATGCAATACGCTTCAGTAGTACTGTTTTTTCTGTCATTTTTCCCACCTGTTTTTCTGACTATTTTTGTGCAACAATATTTTATTTTTGGGGGGTTTTAGGGTTGAAACCGTTTACTGATAAACCGTGATAAAATTTTCAAATGCTGAGTATTACTGTACCACAACTAACACATTTAGCATAACACGATGTAATGTGTGGCCCCTTTAAGGGTGCGGGAGAGAGAGAGGGAGCGAAGGTGCGCTAACCGAAGTATAGCTGTGTCTGTGCACTACATGTTGCACGCAAGCAATGAAAAAGGTGTCTCCACAGAGAAAACCACAACCAGTGTTTGTGTCAACTCATTCCTGCAATGCAGAGAAATTGGGACTTTATCCCTGAAGTGAGCGACTTCAGCCATCAAAGCTCCCATGTTCTGCAACTATGATCTTGGGAGTGTCGAGCAGAAACGGCGAACATGCAGCTTAAGTGTTTGAGGTGACAATTGATGAGGTAGAGTCTTGTGAATATTATTATATGTAGTAGCCTGATGAAAAATAAAGATTTCTGATTACATTTTTTTCTTTATGATCACATCAGTATATTACTTGACCGAAATCTATATGGATTGAAAAATATTTGTATTTGATTATAAATAGATCGATTAATGAAGACTGTGATTAATTAGATAAATATTTTAATTGAACTCAACCACTATTAAAGAGACTCCATAACTGTCATCTTATTCAAGTCAATTTTGTGGGAGCTTGCATGGGTGAAAGTTCACTTTGGTTGTTGCTGTTTGCAATTTTCAATTTCAAAGTACATAGGGTTGTTTAGAGTATTCATTGTCCTTAAAATTGTTGGAATTAATGGGTGTATGATTCCAACCCCTGACCCCGCTGACCTACTTGTCATTGACAAAGGAGTACATGAGCAGTCGCTCGTCTATGAACTTCTTCCACTCAGGTTTCTCATTGGAGAGGTCTCTGTAGTTGTCGTTGGACACGATGATGCCGTCCGACTCGTAAGCTAGCTTGACGATGAAGCGGTCGTCGTAACAGACCACACGACGACCTTGCACACGGCGTGAAGGAGTGAACACGAGGATCTTCTCCTTCTCCAGACGCCGCAAGATCTCTTGGTCTGTGGAGTAAGGCGATGGCAGTACATAGTTAGCGCCATTTAATTTCCCGTCCAGCTCTCAGAACTGACCTGTTATTGGGGCGTCTGGCCGTGACTGCTCCTTCCTCCATGCTGGAACGAAAACTGTGACATCATGGTGACAGCGTTCTAAAAACCAGTCAACAGCTAGCTGGATGCCCTGGCAGGAGAACACCTCCTTGTTGCCGTGGCTAAAGGACAGAGGCGTCATAAGAATATTAAGTCTCTCCGCCTACAACTATTATGACTATTCGCTATGGCCACAGGGTCTGCTCACCTCATGGCTACATTACTGCCGTCCACCACAATAGGCCGAAGGTTTTCCTGGTCACACAGTGGGTCTGACGGGCACGGTGAGTCCAATCCCGGAACTGCCGGAAAATCTGAGGAACTGTAAGAGGAACAAGACGATGACGATGTTGAAGTGGAGGCAGACGACCCTACTGGCTGCTCGCCATCTGAAGAGCCCCGTTTGACCAGCTCTCCCAGTATGTCGTTGATCAAAGTGCGCGGCCCCAGCTTGGAAAGTACCAGCCGCACCATCTCCTCGGAATAGCCCAGCTTGAGCGCAAAATCCAGTTTGGCCTGATACTGCTTGTCGACAACACTGGATGTCGGCTCGCATTTGGAGAGGTTTGTCTGAGACACTGGTGGGAGCTGGAGCAGAGCAGGGATATCTTGTTGGACCACTGATGAAAGTTCGACCGGCGCCTCGGGTGGTCCTTCGGTCCCCAAGTCCACACACTGGGTCCGACAGAGCGGCTGGTGAGGGTTCTTGGTGTGAATTGAGCAGCTCTCTTCTGTGTTTAGGTCGATGTCACCAGTAGGTGTGGGGGTTGGAGATGCCTGTGGCTTACCCTCTATGTCAGAACAGGCAAATTCCTCTGCCACGGCTGCAAGGGGGGTAGCGGTGGTGGCGGTGTCGCTCTCCCCCTGCTCGTCCATGGCAGGAGGCCCGTCGGTGCTGCCAGCCTGCCAGTCAGCCCCTGCTACGTGGAGATACTCAAGCTCCAGGTCAAGGATGCGGCCAGCTCCCGCTTCCGCATGATTCTTCTGGCCCATGGATCGGTCTCGGACATCCGATCAATTGCAGCCTCTCACAATGCTGGAGTCATTCGGTGCCTGAAGAAGAAGTAGAAGAACTGGTGATGTCGACAGTTGATTGTCAGTTGCAGAGCGTAAATTACTTTGAAGCTACTGTGGCATTTGCTCAGTGAAAAAGACTTGGTCACAACTTCAAAAGCTAATGAAAGAATGTGGTAAACACTAACAGAACTTGACTTTGTCATTCTGGCAACCTTAGGATTTTAGTTTCGTCACTGATGGTGTAGTGGTACACTCGCCTGACTTTGGTGCGCGCAGCGTGGGTTCAGTTCCCACTCAGTGACGGTGTGAATGTGAGTGTGAATGTTGTCCGTGTCTATATGTGCCCTGCAACTGACTGGCGACCAGTTCAGGGTGTAGTCCGCCTTTCGCCTGAAGTCAGCTGGGATAGGCTCCAGCGTCCCGCGACCCTAACCAGGATAAGCGGTGTTGAAAATGGATATATATATATATACACATATATATATATATATATATATATATATATATATATATATACACACACACACACATACATGTATACACACACACATGTATATATTGCTGTCAGTTTGACAATTTGAAGTTGGAGTTGGAAATGTTGATTGGCACTCAGATATTAACTACTAATAAACGATTAATTATTAACTACTATACTACATTATGATTATTGAAGTTGTGTTATCAAGTGACCTGACCATTCATATGGTGACCTGACTTGGGACGTGATATAAATATAGCTACAAAATTGTAAATTAGCAACATTGTGCAGGTACATAATCACATGTATAGTTAAATAAAACTTGGCGCCTCTCCATAGTTCTCAATGGTCAACATTATGCTGACCAGAGACCAATTCTCATGGGCTTGCTTTAGCACTATTGCAGCATTTGAAAACATCAAATTGACGCTGCATCAGTCGAAGCAGACAGTATATGTCCTGTACAGTGGACCCCCGCTATTAGCGGGGGATGGGGATGGGGACTGGGCTGGACTGGACTGTGAATAGTGGAAAATCTGAGGATATTTGACGTTCAGTACAATTGCATTTTGGGAAACTTTTTTTTTTTTTTAAACATAAAATTCTTGAATAAGCTGGGATAAACCACTAAGAAGCATTTTCGAGGTTGGTCCCCTCGCCCCAAAAAAACAAAACCAAAAAATAATTACATTGGAAAAGAAATTGGGGGGAAAAAATATCCTCCTCGCGACACGTCGCAGCTGACTCATCTCTCCGTTAATTCATGGCCCGCTGAATTTCAACCGAAACAAAGGGGCAGAATGACTCTCCGCGGCCCGTGAAAACGTGTGCTATATGTGCCTCGCCCCTCTCCCCGCATAGGAGTCGTGATTGGCGTGATGGAAGGAGGTATTTGATTGACAGCTGAAAGTTCTGCGGAGGTGGAATTTTCAGAGCACCCAGCACATGCCCAACAGTGTCTGGAAGCTCAAAGAATGTCTCAATTCTTGACAATTTTGAAGTTTGATTTCACATACTTTTTTCATTTTTATTTGTCCAGTTTGTTAGCATTACTCTTCACTGTGGTGTGTCAAATTTACAAGACATTTTTTGGGCCTGTTTAGTGGCACTTTAAATTAGATTTATTTATTTTTAATGTATTTATTAATGTCGTTAAATGATTGGTTAATTGAGTGTTAAAGAATTATTAATTTAGGAAATGGAGAATTAATTTCACCATTAAAAAAATATTTTACACCCACTTCAAATGCAGACTTAAAGCACACCACTGCATATAGTATATCTTGTTTAAAAAGGCTACAAAATATCTGGAAAGGCAACAAACACTTTGTAAGTAGGTGTCCCAAAAAAGCAGTTTCAAGGATTAAAAAGGTAATCCTGTTTGCTAAGGCAATATTCTGGTTCAAGGGACAACTGGAAGAAGAAGAAAAAGAAGAAGAAGAAGAAGAAGAATCACCTTTTATTGTCATGAACATGCACACGAAATGTGTTCCCTGCATTTAACCCATCACAGTGAACACATACAGATACACGTTAGTGGAACACACTGGAGCAGGGGGCAGCTGAAGCGCCCGGAGAGCATTTCAGGGTATCAGTGTCTTGCTCAAGGACACCACAGACAGATGGACGAAACCCAAAAACAGATACTACATATAATCACAACCTGCTTGTATGGTGTAGGTGAGTTGTCCGTTAATCCCGTTGTCCTTGTCTAGTGCTGTGACTTGCAGGACCAAGGTGCCGACGGGGGAAGATTCGTAGGTGACGGCATCGTAAACAGCGCTGGTGAAGTAGGGGACGTTGTCGTTGGCGTCCTCCACCACCACCAGGATCCGAGCCAGGTCCCTGTTAAATGGAAACTCCTGGTCCTTGACCATGACGGTGAGGATGTGCCGCATGCGTCCGGGCCTCGTAGTCCAGTCGGTCGGCTGTGTACACCGCCCCGGTTCCCGGGTTGAGCCGGAATAGCCGCATGCTGGCCGGGTCCACGCTGCCGTAGATGGAGAAGCTGAGGCGGCTCCGTTCATCCATGTCTGACGCATGCAAACGCAGCAGCTCTGTGTCCACCGCGACATCCTCCGACACACTGATGTCGTAAGCCGGCTGCGAGAACACCGGAGGGTTGTCGTTGCTGTCCTGGACCCGGATAAACACCTGTGTGGTGGCGACATTGGTCCCATCCGTCACCTGCACCGTCATATTGTATACGGCCTGCACCTCGGCGTCCAGCACCCTGGCCACCCTGGAGGCAATCTCAATAGATGCAACTGGCTCAGGAAGGTTGATTTATTACGACACTACTGTGACACTACTGAAAACTACACTTACTCCATTATGTATTAGTGATACACTGTATAGATGGCTTCTGATCACATGATCGGTATTTGTTTGTCTGCCATGTTGGAGGTGGAGATCGGGAGGATATGCTTATAATGCCAGGCTTTAAACGGAAAGACTTGTTTTCTCTGTATAAATTGCAATTGGTTGATATCACACGGCACAGTGGACGACTTAGCACATCTGCCTCACAACTCTGAGGACCCGGGTTCAAATCCAGCCTCACCTGTGTGGAGTTCGCATGTTCTCCCCGTGCCAGCGTGTGTTGTCTCCCAGTACGCCGCTTTCCTCCCACATTCCAAAAACATGCATGGAAGGTTAATTGAAGACTCTAAATTGCCCGTAGGTGTAAATGTGCGTGCGAATGGTTGTTTGCCTATATGTGCCCTGCGATTGGCTGGCGAACAGTTCAGGGTGTACCCCGCCTCTCGTCCGAAGTCAGCTGAGATATGAGTCAGCACACCCTTGACCTCAGTGAGCATCAGTGGTTCAGAAAATGGATGGATGGAGGGTTAATATCAGCAGGCTATAAATTTGTCAATCTCTTTAGATGTACAAAGATGAGTGCAGACACATTTGAAGCTAGTACAGGGGGTCCAGTGGTCAAGTTCCGCATCGGGACCCAACCTAGCCACAGGGGCGCCCTTCGGCCACCCTCGACCCTGGCTAATAGCGACACTCAGCTGGCGCTTCCGCTTTGGTAATGATTCTTCCTCAGGTTCACCTACAGAAACGATTCCGTACTTCTTCTAGATAGTCAAGCTCATTATAAATATAAGAGGGTATCAAGCCAGAGTGAGACCAGCTCTGCTGGTTTGTGAAAACCACAGACTCTGTCTTTTCCTTGACAAATGTGCAGTCTTCTCGCCCTGATTCCAAGTTGGTGCTGGGGAAAGTGAAATTACACTTGGTATTCTTGTAGCCCCAAAATGCAGCCCTATGGGGTCACAAGCCAGTGCGAACTGTAGGCCGGTCCCAAGCCCAGATAAATGTAGAGGGTTGCGTCAGGAAGGGCATCCCGCTTGAAACTTTGCCAAACAAATATGAGCGTTCATCCAAAGAATTCCATACCGGCTTGGTCGTGGCCCAGGTTAACAACGTCCGCCACCGTTGCCGTCAACCTGGAGGGCGCCGGTGGAAATTCAGCTACTGTGGGTAGAAGACGAAGAAGAGGTGGAAAACGGGTTCTTCGACAGAAAGAGAAGAGGAAAGCACAGAGCCTAGAACTGAATGTAGGGACTTTGAATGTTGAGACTATGACAGGAAAATCTCAGGAGTTGGTTGACATGATGATTAGGAGAAAGGTTGCTATATTGTGTATCCAGAAGAGCAGGTGGAAAGGCATTAAGGCTAGAAGTTTCAGGGCAGGTTTTAAATTATATTACCATTGTGTTGATAGGAAGAGAAATGGAGTAGGGGTTATTTTATAAGAGTTAGCTATGAATGTCTTGGAGGTGAAAAGTGTATGAGATCGAGTGATGAGGCTGAAACTTGAAATTGAGGGTGTTATGTATAATTTGATTAGTGGCTATGCCCCACAGGTAGGCTCTGACCAAGAGGTGAAAGAGAAATTCTGGAAGGAGCTAGACGAAGTAGTTCTGAGCATCCCAGACAGAGAGAGAGTCGTGATTAGTGCAGATTGTAATGGACATATTGGTGAAGGAAACAGGGGTGATGAAGAAGTGATGGGTAAGTACGGCATCCAGGAAAGGAACCTGGAGGGACAGATGGTGGTAGACTTTGCAAAATGGATGCAAATGGCAGTAGTGAACACTTTTTTCCAGAAGAGGCACGAACATAGGGTGACCTACAAGAGCGCAGGTAGAAGCACGCAGGTGGCTTGAATCCTGTGCAGACGATGTAATCTGAAGGAGGTTACCGACTGAAAGGTAGCGGTAGGGAAGAGTGTGGCTAGACAGCATAGGATGGTGGTGTGTAAGATGACTCTGGTGGTGGGGAGGAAGATAAGGAAGACAAAGGCAGAGCAGAGAACCATATGGTGGAAGCTGAGACAGGACGAGTGTTGTGCAGCTTTTCGGGAAGAGGTAAGACAGGCTCTCGGTGGACAGGAGGAGCTTCCAGAAGACTGGACCACTGCAGCCAAGGTGATCAGAGAAGCAGGCAGGAGAGTACTTGGTGTCTTCTGGCAGGAAATGAGAGAAGGAGACTTGGTGGTGGAAACTCACAGTACAGGAAATCATACAAGGAAAAAGGTTAGCTAAGAAGAGGTGGGACACTGAGAGGACCGAGGAGAGGCGAATGGAATACATTGAGATGCGACGCAGGGCAAAGGTAGATGTGGCAAAGGCCAAACAAGAGGCATATGATGACATGTATGCCAGGTTGGACACTAAAGAAGGAGAAAAGGATCTATACAGGTTGGCCAGACAGAGAGATAGAGATGTAAAGGATGTGCAGCAGGTTAGGGTGATTAAGGATAGAGATGGAAATATGTTGACTGGTCCCAGTAGTGTGCTAGATAGATGGAAAGAATACTTTGAGGAGTTGATGAATGAGGAAAATGAGAGAGAATGGAGAGTAGAAGAGGCAAGTGTGGTGGACCAGGAAGTAGCAATGATTAGTAAGGGGGAAGTTAGCAAGGCATTAAACAGGATGAAAAATGGAAAGGCAGTTGGTCCTGATGACATTCCTGTGGAGGTATGGAAGCATCCAGGAGAGGTGGCTGTGGAGTTTTTGACCAGCTTGTTCAATAGAATTCTAGCGGGTGAGAGGATGCCTGAGAAATGGAGGAAAAGTGTGCTCGTGCCCATTTTTAAGAACAAGGGTGATGTGCAGAGCTGTGGGAACGATAGAGGAATAAAGCTGATGAGCCACACAAGGAAGCTATGGGAAAGAGTAATGGAGGCTAGACTCAGGACAGAAGAGAGTATTTGCGAGCAACAGTATGGTTTCATGCCTCGAAAGAGTACCACAGATGCATTATTTGCCTTGAGGATGTTGATGGAAAAGTACAGAGAAGGTCAGAAGGGGCTACATTGTGTCTTTATAGATCTAGAGAAAGCCTATGACAGAGTACCCAGAGAGGAACTGTGGTACTGTATGCGGAAGTCTGGAGTGGCAGAAGTATGTTAGAATAATACAGGACATGTACGAGGGCAGCAGAACAGTGGTGAGGTGTGCTGTAGGTGTGAATTTAAGGTGGAGGTGGCACTGCATCAGGGATCAGCCTTGAGCCCCTTCCTGTTTGCAGTGGTGATGGATAGGCTGACAGATGAGGTTAGACTGGAACCCCCGTGGACCATGATGTTCACAGATGACATTGTGGTCTGCAGTGAAAGCAGGGAGCAGGTGGAGGAACAGTTAGAAAGATGGAGGCATGCACTGGAAAGCAGAGGAATGAAGATTAGCCGAAGTATGACAGAATATATGTGCATGAATGAGAGGGGTTGTGGGGGAAGAGTGAGGCTACAGGGAGAAGAGATAGCAAGGGTGGAGAACTTTACTTGGGGTCAACCGTCGAGCGCGATGGTGAGTGTGGTTAGGAAGTGAAGAAACGGGTCCAAGTAGGTTGGAACGGGTGGAGGAAGGTGTCAGGTGTGTTATGTGACAGAAGAGTCTCTGCTAGGATGAAGGGCAAAGTTTATAAAACAGTGGTGAGGCCAGCCATGATGTACGGATTAGAGACAGAGGCACTGAAGAGACAACAGGAAGCAGAGGTGGAGGTGGCGGAAATGAAGATGTTGAGGTTCAGAGTGACCAGGTTGGATAAAATTAGAAATGAGCTCATCAGAGGGACGGCCAAGGTTCGATGTTTTGGAGACAAAGTTAGAGAGAGCAGACTTGGATGGTTTGGACACATCCAGAGGAGAGAGAGTGAGTATATTGGTAGAAGGATGATGAGGATGAAGTTGCCAGGCAAGAGAGCTTGAGGAAGACCAAAGAGAAGGTTGATGGATGTCGTGAGGGAAGACATGAGGGCTGTTGGTGTTCGAGAGGAGGATGCAGGAGATAGGCTTACATGGAAAAGGATGACGCGCTGTGGCAACCCCTAAAGGGACAAGCCGAAAGGAAAAATAAGAAGATTCTTGTAGCCCCAAACAAACGGCACAGCAATTCACCATTTTTTGACATTGGCAATCAGTCAAATTTGTCTTTTCAAACACTTAACGGAACAAAAACACTGAATTGACCTCCAACATGACAGCCGCGGGATCGTCCAAAAGGTGCGAGACGTCACAGGGAAACTAGCTATAGGACGGTCGAATTGTTCACAAACAGGATAGATTTCTAAACTGCCGTTTTGGTTTAAGCAATGTATGTTATTTCTCATGATACCAGGGATGTTGGGTCACCGTGGCGACAGCTACTGAAATTCTGTGAACAAAACGCAGTGCATTATTGCTTGTATCTGACTGTCACGCATCACAAAAATAAATGTAAAAAAAAAACATTTTATCGATAAACCATGTTTAAGAATTTTTTTTAAAAACGCTTTAGAAACTCAAAAAAAAAAAAAAAAAAAAAAAACAACCAACAAAATAAATAAATGTCCCCATTGGTACTGTCTGACATTGTTGATACTGGCACTGGCTGGCTCTTTCAAGCCTGTGATAAGACTCAGACACAGTCAAGAGCCTTTCAGGCCTCTTTGCCTAATAAATGGATTTGCGCTTCATTTTTGATGGGTGGAATCTGGCCCCTGTGTTTTATGATGCCAAACGTCAAATTAAACAATCCAATGTAAACCGTTTCAAAGAAAACCCAACACACCAAGCTGTTAACACTGGAGCAGACTGAAATCACCTTCCAACCGTCACATTCAACTTAGTAATGATGTTCCATATTCTTCTTCTATTGGGATGCTTTGTGTGCAGGTTTGTGGTGTAGCCAAATGTCTGAAAACACTACTAAAACCTAACGAGTCATAAGGCAACAGATGGAAACGATGGCAAGTTAAGGACGAAAAACGATGATATTCATGCACATGGCAATCATGGCAGACAGCAGACAAAAAAAAGACACTTAAAAAAAAAAGAAAGCATGTCTCTGAAAAGGTCATGTGGATTAAACAGACAGGAACAAGCAGGTGGGGGTGAGGGCTGGGAGGAGATTAGGGGAGGGACTACAGAGTGCATTTCATAAAAAAGGGGGGTTCCAAGCCACTGTTGCTAAGCTACAGCTGTTGAAAAGAGCCCCCCCCCTCTCCCACCCACAAACACACACAAACATAGCTGTCTCAAACCACCCAGACAGGGGCGTGTGTTCAGTCGGTGTGTGGGGGTAAAGGGAGGGAGTCTGAAACACAATCACACGAGGCTAGACAGCAACAGTTCAATAAGTACACCAGCACAAGATCATGACAGCCAAAATGAACCAGCTTTAAAAGAACCTCTGAGAGGTCTACTGTACATTACTCCAGTTGGACTTGGGCAGAAAGGCCATAAATATTGTTCTGAGCACTTTCCATTTTGGTCGCTGAAGAAAAGCTCCAAATATTGGAAACCTGTATGATGATGATCAACTTTGTTCAGACCCGTTCTGAACGTCATTTATTTTTTTATTTTTTGAAATGTAAATGCAAATTTTGTGGTTAAACACAATGAATGACTGATGGTGAAGTGGTACATTTGCCTGATTTGGGTGTAGGCAGCGTGGGTTCAATTCCCACTCAGTGACGGTGTGAATGTGAGCGAGAATGGTTGTCTGTGTCTATATGTACCCTGCGACTGACCGCCGACCAGTTCAGGGTGCAGTCTGCCTTTCACCCGAAGTCGGCTGGGATAGGCTCCACAACCCTGACCAGGATAAGCGGTATTGAGACTGGATGGACGGTTAAACACGCTGACTCCTGAACATTTTTGGTGTAGCAAAGAAACAAATCCAACAGGAGGGTTAAGCATGGTGGCACAATTATTATAATTCCATTCGCAGAATAATTAATATTATTATAATTGACATTAAAAATCCTGCTGTCTGAGCTGAAGTTCCACTCCAACAACTAATGATGACATCACTCCTCTCAACACAAAAACACTGACCAGCGTTGTGCCAAGCAGAGCGGTTGCATCTTTTAAACTTGAGCGGGACCCCTCCCACTCAGCACAATTAATACAGTATGTAAATACCGCTTGGCGCTTGGGAGCTCTGAGGTCGGCGGTTGAGATTGTGAGGGTTGGGGAGGGGCCCGGGGGTGGGTTCTCTTGGGGTGTCACAGGAAAAGACTGGGGGATATCTGGCACAGCCTGGCACAGCGAGGCACCTCAACTCTGGTGCTACTAGAGGACCCTGGGCTTTCCCAACTAACACAAACTCTCCACAGCCAATTGAATGAGCGCATGCATGCACGCACACACACTTCCAAGTGAAGCTCATTTTGGGCAGGTGCATTGTCACAAGGAACAGAGGCACAACAGCCTTTTTTCAGATTGAATTTACACTGCCTGGTTCATATTTTTGTCTCTCAAGTGGATTCATTGGAATATTCGTCATGGCAGCGTGAAGAAAAAAAACATAATTAGATATCAGGTGTCTTCCAAATGTGGAGAAAAATCCGATACATATCGGATATTTGTCAATGTGAGTGCAGCATAAACGCACAGATTGGAAATACCCCAACGATGTTAGCTTGACGTCATCGGAATGCACTGATTTGTGACGTACAGTACGTATACATAAACACCCATCTCTGCCTTAACAACACAAACATACACACTTAAAAAAACACCTAAACACAAACTACAGAGACGGCATAGCTACATTAGTGGTATGCATCATCATTAAGTAAGGAGTGGAGAGGAGTAATGTGCAGTTACGTTCATTTAAATCAATGAGGAGAGAGTCAGGAGAGGCCAACTAAACACTATGTAACATTTAAGTTTTTTAGCATTGTTTGTGGTAGTCAAGTGCAATTTGGGTGTCTGTGCAAGAGCTTTGTTTGATGTTTTCCATGAATAAGACGATCATTGGATATGTCACTTGAAATGCACACGAGAACAGACAGCAAAAAAAAAAAAATCTGAAATCTGAATTTCATTAAATCAAAATTGGGCAGTTGGATGTGCGGTGTAAATCCATCCTTAATCACCATGTAAACCCGCCACTCTGCTCACCTCGAGTGTCTTGGTTCTGTCAACTTTGCTTCATTCAACCTAAACAGGATCCAAAAGTAACATTAAGAATATCCCATCAGCTGAGCTCCACGATCACTCTCTCAAACACAGAGAGCCTCACAGAGGAAGGCAGCACGTGTCTGTGCATGAAAATCACCTTGAAGGCCTGCATGCATCATCTTATTACTGGCAAATAACTCACTTACCGGCTCATAAGTGCATCAGCAAACAATGCCGAAAAAAAACGCCAACCCAGTTTCCACGTTTACATTCTTAAATAGCAGTGTGCAGGTGAAACTGAAGAACTCAGAACGAGACTGTTGCAGATCTGTGTCCACCCTACGGAAGCACCTTGGACAGTGAGAAGCAGAACAGATGGAGGAACAATGTCAGCCATTCCCTTGTTGAGAGCGCCTGTGTCTCCACCAATCACAGAGAAGCTATGTCACAATGAGGCGCGGAGACAACGGCAGCAGGAGTTGGAGGCCTGCGACACCCGGTTTCCCCAAGGCACGCGTAGCCAATGCATGCACACACACTAACATCTGAATGGGTGTCCCCTGTGTGGCCGATGAATCAACGAAGGGCGGGCGGCCGCACAATACAAGCACACAATGGGAGGCCGGCGAGGGCAGCTGTAGGGTGAGGGCTGGTGCTCTTACAGCCCGGGGCAGCAGTGGTGAACACCTGGCTACAGAGCGCCACGGTAGCTCTGTCCTCTTTGTTTCGGCCTAGAAGAAGGGTGGGGGTGCCTTGGATGTCAAGCAGAAACAGAGGAGACTTGCGTGGCCTTTAAGGGAATGCAAGAGGAAAGACAAGAGTGTAGCTCAACTCAAAGGGAGAAAGGGCGAGTGTGCGTGTGTACAGAAGGGGGGCTACAGCCATTTTATGTCCTCCTTATTGTGGCGGCACACTTCAGGCAGATGACTCCGAAGGACACATCTTTGGCTTTTTGTTTGGTGACTAACAGGATTTAAAAGGGACATATTATGGAGAAGTGACTTTTTAATTGCTTGTATATAAGTAGTTGGGTCTTCGGTATGCCTGCCCAATATCATGTGTGAAATTCAACAACTAAGTCAATCTTTTGTTATTTTTGTATAACTAAACTAAATATGTCTGAAAGCAAGCGGTTCAAATATTTGCCAAATTGTGAATTACTAATTAACATAATAACTGATACAAGTAATTGCAATCAAATGGACAGTATCGCGGTGATCGCTTTATGGGGAGGAAAGTACTGTACAGTATATGATTAAATTAGCCAGTGGTGGCGTGACATAAGCACCATTCATTTGCAGTGAGAAGTCTAGATGCGTAGGGGTGAACATCTCCTGCTCTGGAGGGAATCTCAGAATTCTCCGCAAGTCTCTAATAACACCACAAAATGTGGATGGATTTATTGCTCGTCACTTTTTTTTATATTAGTAGATAGTCGCTAAAGCGGTCCGGGAAAGCTCGCTAAATATAGCGATAAAGTCACAAAGTTGGCAACACTGAAGCTCTCTCACGTGCTCTACCTTTGCACCACTTGTCATGGTAACAAAAGGTGAACACTACATTCACATGGGACAGAACCGGCCCACCAAAACCAAGTACTGGTAATTTCAACCAGAGTGATAAGTTACAATCAAGTGTGATGTAATTATTTATCTTTTGTGTATTCTGACAGAAGAATGTCACACTCCTTTTGTTGAGAAACATGGGAACTGATTGAAATTGTAGGAGAAAAAAAACTGGGTAATTTGTCTCCTTTTCATTTCTATGTAAGAACACAAGGACTCAGGCTCAACTGGTCACCCATGGACCCGTTTAGAAATATGACGATGCTTCATTAAATGAGATGGGGACGAGTGGGGCTTCAGCAAATTAAAAATGGGGGAGAGTGAAGCAAAGACATTGAGCACATACAGCTACTTCAGTTGTCGACAGATCCCAAGGTCTACTCAGAAACGTTTGGCCTTTCCTTTGCCGCTTCACTCCTTGTAGTGCAATGACGACTCCACACTGAGTTATAGGCGTTGGGAGCGCTTTGCGCACCGCGTGCATTATGGGACGTGGCGGCTACATAAGGAGCTAGTGGTAGCCATTGTAAACGTAAACAAGGCTTTGTACTCACTGGTTAGCCGCATAGTGAAAGATGTTAAAATGCAAGAAAGAGAAGATTTACAAGGGAAAAAAACTACACCACAGAGCCAGAGACCAATATAAAGCAAAAATAAACATAAATGCATGTCTGTGCGAAATTCCAAATATAAAATGGAGCAGTGATTCAGACCTACTCCCTTCATTTGTGTACAAGGGACATCTTCACCTACCTACCTAACTAGACTCGACTTTTAAAAGAGACTTTCAAAACAGACAATTAAACGCAAACACATATGCTACTTGGTTGAGCTCCACGTATTTTAGTCCAAATGACGGTGTTCGCATTGTCAGCCAGCTTTATCATGTGAAGGTCCTGCGATCCATCTGTTGGTAAATTGCACGAGAGGTGAACGACTTGTCATTTTTAGGCACTCATACCACACACAAGGCAGGCAAAAATGTCCACTGTACACCACTGAGGCAGAAAGTCTGGCTCGCTGGTCCACTCTAAATTCGGAAATCTGTACGGAGCCAATCAACTTATAATGAATATTTTGCGGGATATTTGTCTCTGGTTTTGTGATGTGGTCTATTTTTTTCCCTACAAATACCCTTACCTTCTTGCATTTTAACATTGTTCACTATCCGATTACACAGCCTTGTTTACAGTCATGAGGGATACCGTGGTCCCGCATCACCATCAATTCAAATAACAAAGAGCACTCAGCACAGGCCTTCCCCAAGGTTTTAACCTGCCACCTGAAAAATCAGCTAATAGGATACCAATGGTAACATTTTTGGAATACCTACTCATCCCACTAGACTGTCAACATAAGGTCGCCTACAAATGAGCCTCGACCAACATCCATCCATCCATTTTCCGTACCGCTTATCCTCACTAGGGTCGTGGGTGTGCTGGCGCTTTTCTCAGCTGACTTTGGGCGAGAGGCGGTGTACATCCTGCACTGGTCACCCGCCAATCGTAGGACTACGTAGAGAAATTACACGCAGGCACAGGGAGAACATGGAAACTCCACAAAGGCAAGGTCCTCAGATGTGCTACCGTGGCGCCCCTCGACCAATAAAAGCATAAATTTAACTTGGGGAGGTGATGTCATCAAATGTGTCACTTTCCTTGTTTAATGTCTTTGCAGGAGAACAAACAGTTGTTGGGGGTTGAGCGGAGCGCACCTGCGTGCTGGGATCAGGGCAACTCGACAGCTGATCAGGATCAGACAGTGCACATTGCCAGTATCAGCTGACCAACTGCACACCATCTGCCCTAAAGCACTGTGTGTGTGTGTGTGTGTGTGTGTGTGCGTGAGTGTGCGTGCAAAATATGGAGGACAGTCAACACACTCTTATTCGCTTGAATAAATTCATCAGGGCTTGTTCCCCCTGAATCCCAATTCTTCTTGCAGAGTTCTACGCTTCAATCTTTGTGGGGACAATAGCAAGGAAAGGAGGAAAGGCCAAAAGTGTGCCTGTTGTTCAAGCTGCAAAATGTGCAGCAACCAGCGTGACACATCCCTTCCCTTGAAGGCCCTGTGCCCACCTAACAAGGACTGTACCTTGCGTTTCCCATCAAAATTATGCACACTTAATGCGCATGAAAAATTTGGCAGGCCACCTGTAGTGTAAGGGTCCCGAGGGTCCCTATCCCCCGCTATTCATCATGTACTGAAATAATTTGTTTGTGCTACTCGCCTTGTTTTCAACAACTTCTAAACATACTTTGCAGTGGACTGTTTTTGCCCTTAGATTGACACTGCAAACACAAACCAATTCCAAATGACTGACGAAACTGTGCCTCTTTAGCTCCTCTCTGTTCGACGCCATGTCGTCAGTGTATGTAAACAGCGTGCGTAAGCAGGCTACTGTAGCTGCTAAGGGGGGGGGGGGGGGGGAAATCAACATTTTCCATTTTAATAAAAAAAAAATTGCTGTGACCCCAGAAACACAAAATACGCATCAATTAAATATTGCTTATGACATATAGTAGCTGAAGTACAGTAGAAATAAAGAGAAGAAAAATGATTTGTGGTGCAATCCAGTTAGAGTTACAGTAGTTACAGGCATATTCATATACAGTACTAACATGCGCTGCTATCCGATCCACACCAGTCCTTCATCATCTGTCTCCCTTCCTGTCCAGCTGGTCGAGGGGTCCCGTGCTCAGATCTCAACTCTGTCTTTGGTTTCCTCCCACATCCCAAAATGATGCCTGTTAGGTGAATTAAAAACTCTCAAATGTCCATGGGTGTGAATATGAGTGTCAGTGGTTGTTTGTCTAGATGTGCCTTGCGATTGTCTGGCGACCAGTTCAGGGTGTACTCCGCCTGTTGCCCAAAGTCAGCTGGGATAGGTTCCAGCTCACCCGCCACCCAAATGAGAACAAGCGCTAAAGAACATGGATCGAGGGGTTTCTCAATTATTATTCTGATACTTTGCTAGTACCTATTCTACTAAATTTGTGCACAAGGATCTCTCATCATATCACGTCCATTTTGACAACTTTCTGGTTACTCGGAGCCAATGTTTGTTCTTTCAAAGATCATGCGGAAGTTAGCTACAGATGACATAAGAGCAACTTTTAAGAGGGTGTGGGATGAAATACACACCACGGAGGATGACGAGCCAGCTGCAGACACTCCCTCTGTACTCCCAAATTGCTCAGACCCTGCGGGACACCAGCAGGCTCGCAGATGCTGCAAAGAATTAGACAGCACAGGGTCACGAATAACAACAAATAAAATACTTGACGCCTTCAAAACAAACAAAAAAACCGCCATGAATACACATTTCGATTGCTTTTCACAGACGATGCATGATCAGCCTGTTGAGGCGCAAAAGTGGCGATTGTTGGGAGCGCGCATTTGGCGTGCACGGTCACTGCGAATCAACACCGTCACGACCTCCTTGTAGCTTTCCCACACGGCAGACCGACATCGCTTCAGTACGCTAAGTTAAAGCTACAAAGGCCCACTTACCCGCTCGGTGGCCAACGCGGGGTCCCTCGCCAGTCGCCTCCATATCAAACCAACAATTGTTCCTGTCACATTGTGGCGACGTACAAAACAACCGGCTGTTCTTTGGAGCGTGACCCAGCCTCAGTGAGTGAAGTTGACAGTAGGAACGAAACGACGAGCATTCAAGGCGTATTTCAAAATAAATTACACGTCTGCTCGCTCTAATTTCAACGACTGTATGAGAGTGATTCTTAATGCTAATACTCAACACATATGTACATAGATGTGCGGTGTAATCATTACGTACTTCATTAACCGAGGTTAGTGTCATTTTGTAAACGTTAATATAATTTATTCGACGAGATTTTTCCCAAACCGGAAACTACGCTTGAATGAAGCGAGTAAGCCGGGAAGTGCATTAAAGGACCTATGTGGTCACCAACAAGTTCTAGTTATGTTTTTTTTTGTTTTCTTTTTTTTTTTGCTGTCAATTACAATAATTTCAATAATCTTAAAGCGATTGTTAAATAACTCATCGGGTTTGGAACGCCTCCTTTTCCTTCTCCAAAATCGACACGCCCCCATGTCTTGGTGTGACGTAGAGGGCAGAAGCGGAGACCAAATTCACGACATAGCCGGTGTGGAAGAAGGAATGTACTATATTACAAATGGCAGTACTTAGTCGTATTTTATATAATGTCACTGTTTGGTGGAATCGCCCCAACTTGAAAATGACAACTTTTTTCCTGAAAAAAAACTGCAACTGGAGACACTGCATAGCCGCTGTGGACAAAGGAATGTGCTATACTATAAAGTGCCAGTATTAACTCATATTTGATATATTGTAGCTGTACAGTGGAATCCCCTCACCTCCAAAATTACAACTATTCAGGAAATAAAATAGAAGGACACCTTGCTTGAGTTTCCAAGTTTGTTCAAGTTGGCACACCTTATATTGCTGTCATATACAGTGACTGAAATAAGTATTTAACACGTCACCACTTTTCTCACTAAATATACTTCAAAAGGTGCTATTGACCTGGAAATTTCACCCGATGTTGGGAACGACCCAAGTAATCCATACGTAAAAAGAAAGTAGAATAAACTCAGAAATTATGTTGACTGTAATAATGTGAAATGACACAGGGGAAAAGTATTGAACACATGAAGAAAGGGAGGTGCAAAAAAGACATGGACAGCCAAGACAACACCTAAAATCTATCAATAATCAAACCAGGAATCCAGCCCCTTGTCAGTGACCCCATTGTTGAAAAAAAAGCATGTCAAAACTCTCAGAGTAGTGTGAATGCACCATACTTTTTTAAAAGTATTTATCCTCAAAAATTTATATTGTTACAATGATTGACATGCCGCTCGCCACTTTTATTTATACATTATTGCGTGCGCTATCTATTTTTAGACTTAATGTTCGACTTCCACATAGGGCGCCGCTACACCAATCCAACATTACCACTTTTGTCATTTGACTCCAATTCATCAATCAGACGGCACAACACGACCGTACACAAAGCCTTCGCGGGCCAATCAAAGGAACTCATTTTGGGGATCAGCATCTTTTTTTCTGCACACATCATTTTTAAGCCTATCCCAGCTGACTTTGGGTGAACGGGACGCCAGCCAATTGCAAGGCACATAGAGACAAACAACTATTCACACTTACATCCACGCCTACAGACAATTTAGTGATTTCAATTGACCTACCATGCATGTTTTTGGACTGTGGGAGAAAGCCAGTGTACTTAGAGAAAACCCACCCGGATACAGGAAGAACATGCAAACTCCACACAGGACCAATGAACTGTGAGGCAGCTGGCAGTGCCTAACCAGTTGTGCCAACCATGCCACCACGTAGCCAACCTGTCAAAAAATAAAATAAGTATATATATGTACTGTGTGTGTGTATATATATATATGTGTAATATCATAATATAATATCGAAATGGGACATTTCATTTTCCTTTTCACAATTGTGGTTTTGTATATACGATGTTTTGTTGAAAAACTAATATCTGCCTGTGCCATAAATTATTTTTTGATCCTACTAAAGGTTAACATTGCATAAAAAAAGAATACAATTAAACACAGACTTTTGACTATGACTTTTGACAAATGCTCGTCAGGTCAGATTAAGCAACAGACGGTGAAGCTCCCGTAAAATAGACCTAGCGACGTTACTGGTGTAAATGTCTTTTACTGGTCACCTACATAATTTAATAACGCATAGTTTACTTTGCTTCACGAACAATACTTGGTCTATTAACAGAGTTTTAGCACATGTGAGAAATTCTTGGATTCAACGGAGCAGGTTAAAGCTTGGGCTAAAAGTGTGGACTGAAAATAAGTAGCGCTTGGTTAATGTTCTCCATATCGTTAGCCTAATAGCATAATTGTCCAAGTCATTTTAACTTGCTGTGACAACATCAATAAAAAAATACCACACTGTGTGTGTATGTATGTGTGTGTGTGTGTGTATATATATATATATATATATATATATATATATATATATATATATATATATATATATATATATATATATATAATGTCTGCGTAGATTCTCAGCCATCCAGCTAAATGCAATCTGCAAAAAAAAGGTTGAATGCTGGCAACTGTACTGTTCGTGTTGAATTTGTAGATTTTTCTTGTTTTTTGAAAATTGACTTGGGCAATTTTGCTATTAGACTAATGATATGCCTGTACTGTACAGTGGTGCAGCATGAAGGTATGTTTCCTGCTTGCTGATTTAATGGTGTCGATTAATAACCTTTGTGTTGATATTATTAAGAAGAGGCATGTGTTTTTGGATCAGGAATTAAATTCCATGTTTTTTGCTTTTAGAGTTTGATGTATATCTGCAAATAGGGTTGCAGAAAGTAATCCCACTACCACTGCTGTGCTTGTAGTGTACTGTTTTCAAAGAAAACTCAGCCGCTTGGACACATGATCACCTACCAACCTCAGCCAGCAGTTGGCCCACCTCACCCTCAGCCCCACTTTCTTTTTTGTTTTGTTCTGCATGAATTGTTCCTCCAGTCCATATGTTCCATATGTTTTATAAGTCCCTACTAGGAATTGCTGCTACTCCCATGTCACTTTTTTAGCATGGGTGGGTTTAGTTCAGTTCCCTTTTTGCACCATGCTGCTATGGCTCAAGTTAGGTTTGCGTAGTCATGGTAGAGATTCAGCAATTCTTAAACAGGGTTCACTTAGATTTTAAACATCTTTTTTGCAACTTAAAAATCTGCTAAACATTACAAGTCTGCTAAAGATTTTCAGAAACTATGCACATGCATTGCACTGAGCAGAGTAGTATACACTGGTACATAGGCAGGCCTCTTTGTTGTTATGATTTGATAACGTGATCCTATGTGACGGTAATGTACTGTGGTTGCTGCTCAGTGTTTGTAGAAAGTGCGTTATGTTGCACGATGATTGCATGATTAAAGCTACAAAATGAGGGTTCATATCAGCATATAGGCCTCAGATAATAAGAATGATTGTTCATAAATGACATAGGCTTCTTACCACCACAGGGTGCACCGCACCAGCGTCAGAGCAACAGCTGGAGATCTACAGTTAACATGTACCAATAGGCCATAGCCCTAACTTTGTCCTCAGGTACTGCACTGATTTAAATCTATACTGCCATAGTTGTTTTCGAGTAAACAGTACTGTAACATGGATTTGTATCAGACATTTTAAGCATAACATACTTTTCAGGAGGACATAGTCTCTATCAGGAGGCGGTTGTGTGCGCAGCTGCTGCAGACCTTTACACTTGAAAGGTGTTATATTATATACTGTGTCCGTATGGTTATTTACTTATATGTGAAATGGTCCAAAATTCATCCTGATGGTTGTGCATATCCGATCTGCAACTACAGGAAATGTTTGCTTGAGGTTATTGCTGCAAAGGATGGTCAACCAGTCATTAAATCCAAGAGTTCACTTAATTTTTCCTCACTGTCTTGTCAATGTTTACATGTAATGCTCTATAAAAATATGAAAACATATAATTGTTTGTGTGGTATTAGTTTAAGCAGACTTAGAGGAAGATCAGACCACATTTTATGACCAATTTATGCAGAAATGTAGAAAATTCCAAAGGGCTCACAGACTTTTTCATTCCATTGTACATTTTCCGTCTTTCTCTTTCTCCATCTCCCCATCTCAGCCACACTTTCTGACATCGCCCCTGTCCAGCAGGCAAAGAGAGCACATCAGAGGACAGGCCATTCTTGCCACCTGAAGTCCTTCAACATTAAAGAGATGCTGCACCTGGACATGGCTATGCTTTGCTTGTTCAACAGTGTCAAAGTCTTTCCTGGAACTCACATTCTGCCCCTTCGATTACATTAAAGATATGGCACAGCACCACCGAGAGGTAAAAACTCACACACTCACTCAGTCACTGAACAATTTACTCCCCCTTGTTGGTCAATTTACGTGCAATAACCCATACTACCTTAAAACTACATCAGAATCAGAATCATCTTTATTTGCCAAGTATGTCCAAAAAAACACACAAGGAATTTGTCTCCGGTAGTTGGAGCTGCTCTAGTACAACAACAGACAGTCAATTGACAGAGAACACTTTGAGACATAAAGACATTGACAAAAAAAAAACCGTCACTGAGCAATGAAGGGTTGCTAATTGTCTGATAATGCCGGTACATTTTGGATTTTCTTTTTTGACAATTGTGCAAAAGATGCAGACTCCTCTACCACTTAGAGCAGTTCGAATGACTAATATTGCAATAGTCCGGTGCAATGACCATTGTGCAAAGGCCGCCGAGACTTCAAGTAGTGTATGCAGTTTCAAGTGACGAGTAGCGTGATAATCTGGGACAATGTTGATTGTGCAAATGTTGCAGATACTCCTCAATCAGTGTGCAAATGGAGCAGATGCTACTCTGGCATGAGTGGCCAGTATTGGTCAACAACAGATATGCAAATAGTGCAGCGTGGCGAGACTACTGCAATGAGTGCACGAGAAGTGACAACGAACTCAAGTCAAAAAAATTGCCAGCATGTTGCAATAAAATTGTAGGTTAGGTGTTTAAGAAGTTGATCGCAAGAGGGAAGAAGCTGATGGAATGTCTGCTAGTTCTAGTTTATATTGATTGGTAGCGCCTACCTGAGGGAAGGAGCTGGAAGAGCTGGTGACCGGGAATTTACCGCAGTGGGATACAGAGGGTCCGAGAGGATTTTGCACGCTCTTGTCTTAGTTCTGGCAGCGTGCAGTTATGTGCAATACTTATGTAACCACGTCAGATCACATCCAGTTCATTGTGTGTATATGTTTCTGACATTGTCCATCCATCCATTCTCAACACCGCTTATCCTGTTCAGGGTCGCAGGGCACTGGAGCCTATCCCAGCTGACTTTGGGCGAAAGGCAGACCACACCCTGAACTGGTCGCCAGTCAGTCGCAGGGCACATATAGACGCGGATAGCCATTTGCACTCACATTCACACTGTCACTGAACCCATAAATGTTTGTCAAAGTGTACTTGCTATATTGTTTTGTACTGTTCCTACAATGTTCAAAAATTAATTGTTCAAGAGAAATGACAGGATTTTGTGAAAACAACAAAAGTGCCAGTGGAAAAAGTATTTGAACCCTTGGAGTCAAATAGCCCTCTGTTTGAGCTGTCATAAAGTGTCGGTCGGGTAAGTGGACTGTAGACAATATTATAATAATATTATATCATCAAGCTCACGAAATAGAATGTTCTCAAATTCACACATTTTATTTGATGATCAATACACAATATTCTCAAGGGTTTGCCTTGCCCCCAAATGACTAACTATGCCCCTTGTTCAGTCACGTTATCATCACCGAAGAAGATAAACACACAAAGCCAAAGGGCTTATTTCCATTGTAGTCCTCAGTACATAAAAATACCATAAAATACAGCAGACGTCTGTTTAAAATGCTTATTGCGTATTAACGCTCACCACGTGAACGGAATGTCCAGCTTTGCACTCTTTCTGGGGAGAAATATTTGGAACCCTATCAAGGGTTATTAATAAATTATTAAAATATAATTCATAATAATATAATTATAATAAATAAACAAACTGCATTGTTTGGTGTCCCACCTCCCACAATACCACTCTCCCTCAGAAGCATTTTTTTACAGAATGAATGAATGGCCACTGCTACGGAACACTGACACCTCCAAATTATAAACTTTTTGACAGACATTTTTAATTTAGGGAATGTGTATAGGCTATATATACAAATAAGTTTCTTTTCACATTACGTATTTATTAGCTGTCAATCCATGAGTATAAATTGTACCTAAATGGCGTTACAAGTACATACAGTGTATATTTGATAATACTCGTGTACTAAATTATATTTTCAAACTGCTGATCGATCGTCAAGGGGGGAACGGCGATCGATGCCCACCAAATGCCCATTTTGACACCCCCCGCCCAATTTCATTATAGCAAAGGATGACACCACAATGTAAATTTCAGTTTATTCAATGGAAAGGACCTTTGGGTAAGAACAGTAATTCCCATAGTACACACATATGACATAAATTATTGAGGCAAATTAAAAAGGTGTGGGGGAAAAAATGAATCCTTGTTACCCAGAGGCACACTGAGCAGGATGCAGAAGAAGCAGTGAAGACTGGGGATTGGTGTCACTGTGAGCAGTTTCATTTATCCTGTACATGAAATTCTAAATGATAGTACAAAAAGGCAATACAAAATACAAAAACGGTAAAACTGCCCTCAAATTATCCATAAATATTCATGATGCACATTGGTTTGAGAAAACAATGACTTCTGTAAACATTTTCCACATGTGCATTACTATAAAAAAAAAAAAAAAAAAGAAAAAGAAAGAAAAAATAAAAAAAACAGCAGTCGCATAGTTATCTGAAAGGGTCTCATGGTAAAGACTAAAAAGTAACCCCAGGTTAAAAATATGCCACTTGTTTTTTTTGCCATCACTGTGGAGATATTTTTCACCAATGCTGCCATTCTGACCTTTTTCTCCACAGACGGACAGTGAAGTTTTGGTGGGAAAGGTGGAAATTGTCAACTTTTTTGTAGACACAAACAGCTATAGAATGTGACTAGCTTTGACATTAGGTGTTAAATGACAGCAGCCTTGTCATATATCATAAGTTGGGAGGGGGGACGGGATAAAGACAAGATCAAAAATGTTAAAACAAGGTCCATTGTCTCCGGTCACTGGTTCTGACTAAAGCGTTCCTTCAACTTTTATGCTTCATAGAACCGGCCAAGGATTTTCAGCAGTTGTATTCCAGTAGAAACGTTACGTAAGGCAACCTGAACTCATAGGAGCTACAGTGGCACTGTGGCGCTCACATCCTGTCAGATCTCATGCACACAAGCATTGTTCTTTTCCCGTCACTTGGAACTCAACTGCTGACTCTGTAAATCTAATTCACAGTTTTACCCTTATCCCTACACATTGTCTGGAAAGGAACGATCCACCAGTTGGTTAATACAAATTTTTGTCCATTTAGTCGCGATGGTGGATCCTCCCTGTATTCACGTGCAGCAATCAAATAGAAAATATACAGTGTATGAGAAGTCTGAGCTATTGGAGAGATTGGGCAACTTTGGACCAATGCCACTTGCTTGGCGGTATGCTTGGAAACTGTTGGAGCTGATAATCCTGTACCCTGTCGTTATCACCAAAGTCCTTCAAAGTATATCGTAGAAGGCATACAAGTGTTTAGTGAGCCATTGAGTGGAAAGAGGAGCTTGTGTCACCTGAACTGAAAATGGCAACAAAGCGTTGGATCAATTAGAGGCGTGCGTGTGTATGTGTGTGTGTGCGTGTGGTTACTCCTCAGTTGTGCACATGCTCAGTGCTCCCTGCACTGACCTTGTGCACGCATACAAGATGTGAGGTTGCTCAAGGACACACAAAGTTGTAGACATTCCACAAAGGTCAAAGGGAGGAGACAGGTGTGCCCCAAAAGGTTGGAGACTCAATGGATTTTCGGTCAGAATATAGATTACTAGCACGCGCACGCCCGCCCACAAAATGCAACACCCCGCGCACCACTGGCTATTCATGATGACAGATGTTTGGCAGCCCAGTTGTGTAAGAGCGAGCAAGCATCTTCATTGTCACAGTAGTCATCTGTTGTTCGCTGCGTAGCTGTCCTGACATCTCTACTACCAGCTCATGAGGGACGTGCGTCCCAGTGTCATGAAGTACACCTGGCTGGCACCTCCAGCCCGCACAGAGGCAAAGAAGACCTGCAGGACAAAGGGGACAATATGTTCTTTTCTGTCGAGTCATGATGAAATGCAGTCAACGCAGGACGCACCTTGTCATTCCTCTCACACAAGAACTTGAGTCTCTGGGCTCTCTTGTGCATAAAGACACCGTCCAAGTGGCCAGTCTCCACTGAGCGGATCTCTATGGCCTTTTCACCCCAGCCCATAATCTGGTTCGACCTAATGTAGGCTACACACAAGGACACACAGACAGTATTTAACAACTACATGTCACTGATGTCTCTGGCTCTGGATTAACACTGCACTTCCAAGTGCCCAGTTACAATTTGATGCCCAAAGCCATTTCAAATGACACATTTCAGATATGATTGCGTTTGTATTTATGGAGCACATGAAACAACCCACATGTGATGAGGCCTAAAGTGACAACACAAGGCAGTGATTACACAGAAGTCAACCATAATTAATACAAATATCAAATGTTCCATGTTTAGTGGGCTTCAGCTGACTCACCCACCACCCACACCTAATTGATGTCATTGAGGGTAACTCCCCTGGCTGTCATTGGTAATTGTTTTATTTTGTAAATTATCACCATACCCCTAATGCATCATATTTAGACCACTTTTTTGTCATTGCTTTTGCTGGAATTTCGATTGTGCAGGTGTTTTTCAAATGTATGTATGTGTTTATTTTGGGCAGACGTAGTTGTGTATGTCACCAATCTGTGCATTTCAATGACTGCCTGATCTGACTCTGATCTGCGCATTTATGCTGCACCAGTATTGGCAGATACCCAATACGTATCAGATTTTTACACACAATTGGAAGAGGCCTGATTCCGATCCGAAGATTTCTGATTCCGTTCTCTTGACACTGCTAGTGTGAATCCAGCCTCATCCATTTTAATCCACTTACCCACTGAAGTCGGCATTTCCCCCCACTGGAGCACCACGTCCTTGGTGATGCGCCCGTATGTGTTAACGTAGACACCCTCGTCCTCGTAGCAGACAAGCAGCTCGATTCCATCCGTATTGGGCAAGATGATGATGGCATGGCACTGAATGCTGGTCTGGATCTGAAGGTGAATGAGGGACCATTAAGAGAGGGCACGGCACGTCAGACAGTGAAGGGGATGCTGAGCCAGGCATTTACGTGAGTGGGTAGGTAGATGTCGTAGACTGCGCCTGAGTCCACATCCACAGCGTGGAAGCCTGAGCAGGAGCCATAGATGATCTTTAACCTCTGACCTTCCTCTACAGTCAGGTCCACCAGCAGAGGCTTGTGCACCAAGACACCAAATGACTGAACGCAAGCGAAGATCAAGTTATTACTCGGGCATCAAATATGGAAGAAAATAAACATCTGACTGGCTCGGCCTGCTCACCTTGAAGGCCATGAACTTGTGGTATGGTTTAGGAGCCCAAGCGTAAACCTCAACCGCGTTCTTTAAGGCCAGCACCAAGAATTTAATCCTCTCGTATTTTACTGGAACACAGTGTCATTCAATTACAATGAGAAGATTACTCTCAGCCTGTCTCGCTTATCACTGACTCAGCCCACGTACCGACTTTGTAGTGGACGCAGCCTTCCAGGTCGCCCACATTAACCCAACCCTGCTTCTTCTCCACCTCTGGGTCATTATGCAGAATCTTGTTTCGCAACCACGACAGGTAATAAACTCGCAGTTTGTTCTTTTTGCCTGAAAGTAGACAACACATTCCTCAAGTCAACCATCTGTCAACCCTTCATCAATAACATACAGTAGTTGAGTGCTGGTACCTGAAATGGTAACCAGAACGTTGAGTCCCTCAAGGACATCCATTTGCTGGATACGCCGCCGGTTGATCAGTGGGTAGACCTTTCCCTGACCGCTGCGGTCAAGCAGCATCAGACCGCTCTCAGTCCCCACCAGCAGGTTGACCCCTGTAGTCACAAGCATGGCTTAGCGGCTTGATAGGGTGCTGTGACCTCACAGTACAAACACCTACCCCAGAGAGCAGCGCACAGGATCTCTGAGTTGAACCTCTTCTTGTATTTGCGGATCTCTGGCGTGTCACTAGGTGGGCGTGTGTTGACAGGGTTGACATTGACCACAGAGCCTTTGCGGGACGGGTCAGATCTCAGCGGGTCTGCCAGACGTACATCTTGCCCGAACCCAGCTGCAGGAAGATGGCGTAAGACTTTATGTTCAAACTATTCAACAATCGCAAACAGAATAGCGTACCCTGCACTTAACCTTTCACCTACCAATGTTGTTGAGTGAGCTTCCGCTGGATGGGGAAATCTGGAGCAGGCGAGGGTCAATGAAGGGAGTGAAGGAGGACGACGACTTGTGTTTGGACATGGAATTGCTCTCTGACTGGCTCTGTCCAAGACAGCAAAACACAAGGCGTTAACATAACATTTCTTCCTTTGTTGCAGTTTAGGATGGTGCTGCAATGCATGTAAATACCATATAAATAAGAAGTATTTTTTCCCCTTCTCAAATTCTTATTTTTTTGCAGTTTCCCCACTTTAATGTTTAAGATCCAAACAAATCTAAGTATGAAAGATAACCCAAGTAGACAAAAAACGACAAAAAATGATTTTATTTATTAACACAAAAAAAAAATAAACTATTCAAAGCTACTTGGCCCTGTGTGAAAAAAGTAATTACCCCTCTTGTTAAATCATGAATTAACTGTGGCTGATCAAATTTTTGGGAAAGCTTAGTTAATTTTTACTAATCACACCCAAGCCTGATTACCTCCAGACCTGTTCGATCAAGAGCCCAAAAGATCTCAAAAAGCTGCAACAAAATAGCACGATCCAAAGAAATTCAAGAACAGATGAGAAATAAAGTAATAGACATCCATTAGTCTAGAAATGGTTACAAAGCCATTTCTCAAGCTTTAGGAGTCCAGTGAACCACGGTGCGAGCCATTATCCACAAACATAGAAAACAAGGAACACTGGTGAACCTTCCCAGGAGTGGCCGGTTTACAATCATTACCCCAAGAGCACAGCGATGCCTCTTCCAGGAGGTCACACAGGACAACATCTAGGGGTGTCCCGAGCAGATGTTTGAGATGGGATATTAGTCCGATGTCAGCAAAAAAAAAAAAAAGTATCGGATTAGATCGGACTAGATCTAAAATCTCCTTATCCCGCTCCTGCACTTCTATTCAGCAGCGCCCAGATGGCATGCAGAGCCCACATGATCACAGGAACAGGTTGCTAAGGTGCTAACATAGTTGCAAGGAGTAGGACAGATTTGTTTGTTGCCCCCCCCCCACCCTCACAAAAATTGGTAGCTCAAAGCTAACACAAAATGAATGAAAAAAACCATTGACAAGCTCATGAAAATTAGCATCAAACTCGTACTTATCTCTCAAAATAATGAATATTGGTACACAAACGCGGTATAAACATACAAACAGGCAATATAATAACACTCCCAGTGATCTATACGGTAGATCTGGTCTTCAGTGAAGAGAGAAGAGAGGTGAGCGGACAGTTCTTCAGAGGTCATGTCCAAACCGCTTCTCTACAATCACTCTGGTCCAGCCTCTACAAAGAACAGATGGGGTATCATTGCAACACACTATTCACATCTAACCCAAGACCTGAATTTCTAGCATATACTGTATGTGAAGGCAACCTGCCAACTGCCAGCTTGCATTCCTTTGCTTACAAACATCCAGTCATACAGCAGTGCGCTGCAAGAGATGAGGAAAGAAATGGAGACTGACTTTTCGCTCATAGTTGTGCTTTATGTTCTTGGTAACATTGTGGTAGACTGAGGGCGGCAGGGCCAAGTAGAAGAGCCGGTTTGCCTCACTCCCGTATTCGCTTCAAACTCTGTGAAAAATGAGTTATTGACAATATTCGATCGTACTTTCTTTGTGACTGCATGTGTATCTCATTGCGTGCACCACACTGCCACTCAGAGGTCAAGACGTACACAGCAGGAACAGTGATTTCAACAAGGCACACACAAACAGGTGCACTAAAGTCTCACGATACATTATTCCTATCCGCCACGACATTGTTGATAAAACTATACCCCAGAGACTTTGCCACACTTGCTGTTCCCACCATAGTAAAAGGAGACCGTAAAAAAAAAAAAAAAATTAACTTGAATTGTTATTTCCCACTTCAAAAGTATAATTTGTATTTAATATTTATTCAGGTTATTTTTCATGGTTTTTAAAGTTACTTTATGTACAGTAACCGATTGATTAATAATACATGGGTCAGTTTTTCCACATACCTACTGTTGGCTGGTTATTGTTCTCTGAGTAATATCACTTCATGAACCCTTTTCTAACATTCAATACAATAAAGTATCTATGATTATTGCTGATATCGGATCAGAGCGGTATCGGCCAAAACTCAAGGCTGCAATATCGGTATTGGATCGGAAGTGAAAAAGTTGGATCGGGACATCCCTAACAGCATCTGAAGAACTGCTGGCTTCCCTCGCCTCAGTTAAGGTCAGCGTTCATGATTCAACAATAAGGAAGAGACTGGGCAAAAACAGCATCCATGGCAGAGTTCTAAGGCGAAAACACCTGCTGACCAAAAACAACAAAGAAGAAGAAGAAAAAAACTAAAATAAAAAAAATCCCAATGTGTTCTCAAAACTTTTCTGAGAATATTCAATGGAATAACGAGATGAAAGAAAACATTTTGGAAGGTGTGTCTCGTGACAGAACATCATACCAAAAGTCAAACATGGTGGTGGTAGTGTGATGGTCTGGGACCGCTTCTCCTTCAGGACCTGCACGACTGTGATTGATGGAACCATGAATTCTGCTCTTGAATTCGGCCCACAGTTCATAGCTTCAAGCTGAGGCGCACTTGGGTTCGGCAGGAGGACAACAACCCATAAAGACACCAGCAAGTCGACTTCCGAATAGCTTAAAAAAAGAAAAATGAAGGTTTTGGAGTGGCCTAGTCAAAGTCCGGACTTGACTCCGACTGAAGTGCAGTGGCATGACTTTAAAAAGGCCGTTCATGCTCAAAAAAACCCCTGCAGTGTTGCTGAATTAAAACAATTCTGCAAGTAAGAGTGGGTCAAAATATCTCCACAGAGATGTGCAAGACTCATTGCCAGTTAAAGAAAACGCTTGATTTGAGTTCTTGCTGCAGCAGGTGGCCCATCCAGTTATTAGGTTTAGGGGCCATTACTTTTTCCATATAGGGCCAGGTAGCTTTGAAAACTTTTCTTCGCCTTGATAAATAAAATCACCATTTTAAAAACTGCATTTTATGTTTACCTTGGTTATCTTTTCCTGCAAATCTTAAACATTAAAGTGGAGAAACCATGCAAAAAAAAAAATAAGAACTTGAATAGGGGGCCAATACTTTTTCATGGCACTGTATAGCTACATACACAGACATATAAACAGGGTAGTGTAACTGAATGTATGTAAGCGGTGTTTACCTGATAACATAGTAAAGTCATATATACAGTAATTATTTTTATTAAAAAAGCACTTTGAGGCCATGAATATAAAACAATACATTGAAAAAAAAGTAAGAACGCCATTAACTAAGCGTGCGTTCATGTGCCATGTGACGTATTAAGCCGCTGTGCAATTTATGGCACGCTATTCGTAACCTCAAAATCGTGTACAGTATGTCGGGACCGTCGTAAACAAGGACCCTCTGTGCGTGCGTGTGTGCACCTATACAATAGTGTATAGAGCATATAAACAAAAATATTTTTTGTTAAGACAAGCATTATAAAATGTAGCTGAAGTAGAGACGCAGTCTTGCAGTTAGTATGGACAGAAAAGGGAATAGAGGAGTGAAAAGGAAGAAATGGTCGCAGCGTATATTTAGGGCTGCAGTAAAATGCAGGCAGAAGAGGATCCTAAATCCACCACCAAAATGCATCTGGTTTGAGGCAGGAGTGATGAAAAAAAAAGCACCAAGCACGTACGAGCACAACCCAAAGCAGAGACACTTGCTTGTTAGATCACCCCAAGAAGCTGCAGTAGGATTCCCTCCATGCTATGACCAGGAGGCAGCCATGTTATCAGGACAAAGGGGAAAGCCAGAGTAAAGTCAGCAGGATTGAGAAAACGCAGATCTGCCAGACCCAACAACCGGGATGGTACTATAGGTTTTGTACAGGCTCAGAGGTAAAAAAAAAAAATAATAATAATAATAAATAAAAATAAAAAAAATTTGGGGGGCAACATTAAAACATTTGTAAATACAGTGGAACCTCTAAAGTCAATGCACTTGATGTTGTGCAAATGGGAATTGCAAAAAAACAAAACAAAATCCTCTAAAGTCAAACAAACGTATGAATTTTTCTCATCCTTTTGTTTTTTTCCAATAGATAGAACTTGCATGACACTGGCTTTTGCAGCACTAATCCCAGAGTAGGACCAGCCTCAATAAGGGCTGTTAAAAAAATGTGAAAATAACAAAATATACACTGCTAAGCAGAATCACTCAATACTTCTGTCTATCTTGACTGTTTCCATCATCGCTAGTTGTCAAAGTGAAAATAAAGGATTTTGACATTTTATTGCTGACACTCAGCACCTTTTTTACTTTTGACTTGTATCTGCTACATGAACCAGTCACCCTTACATTATGCATTCTTCTTTCATTCTAAAGTTGACGAAGGTTTTATTGCTTTTACATTTTACTCTTAACCGTGGTTGCTTAACTTATTTTTATACTTCTATGACAAGACTGCCTGTACTGTCAATAAATGTTTGTCATTTGTGTCAGTTGAACCAAACAAGGGACTATTTTTATTTTCATCATTTCCTATGGCAGAAAGTGTGTGGAGGTCAATCAGTGTGCTAAAACGGAGTGTGTTTGACTATGGAGGCTCCGCTGTAACATAATCTCACGTCACTTCGTTAGTGAGGAGCAGGTTTGTAGGTTCCACTGTAGTTTAGCATAATTGGAAGCAAACACTATTATGGCGCTAGTCTAAATCGTATGCTTGTGTTGGGCTCGGAAACTGAGTAAGAATTAGGAGATTCAACTGGTACTTGACCCAGATTGGCTGTCTTTGTGTCCGAGCCTGAACTCCCTGCAGTCCATTCCTGCAGTTGCTGGCCTCAGCCGAGTGAGGGCAACGTACCTCGATGGCAATAAGCTTGTCCAGGGGATTCAGTGGGGACATGGCCAGACTGGCATGGCTAGGTGGTGATGAGAAGGAGGAGGAAAGCATGGATGTGGAAGAGGAAGGGGTGTGATGGCTCTGCTGGATAAGGTCTGGTAGGTGGTGAATGCAGCCAGTGAAGCCATTTTTCTCTTGGAGGCTGTGGCTGAGGGATTGGGGCTGACCGTGAGAGGCACCGGCCAGGGAAGAGGAGGAGAGATTGACCAACCGCTTAATATCAGTGGTGCTCTGCAAGCAAGAACAGGCACACTTTTGGCTCCAGTGAACAGGAGGAAAGATGATGCATTCTGCAGTCTTGTGTTTTTAAGATCCTCTTCTTCCAATAATAATAATTTAAAAAACATTCGGAGTGGGCCTTTGATGATAGACTAATGTGGTGAGGATTGTAGTGAATGATTGGATGAAAACACTGGACAAAGAAACACTGTCCCTTTGTTCTTTGGGTTGACAATGTTCTAAAAGGAGGTTCCCATCTCCTCTTCCTACCTGTCTGATGACCAGTGTGCCATCCTTTGAGGGTGTGGTGGCCTGGTTGCTCTCAGAGTCTTCAACCAGCATGGTTTTGGCAGACCCGGTCTCCCCATTGCTCAGCCTCCTGTGGAAGCCGTGAGTAGATCTGCTGTGCACAATCAGAATCATTTTAAGAACATCTTAGGAAAAATATGAACTTTCAAACTTTCCACAAAGAAACAAATAGCAGAATGGTCAATCAGTGTTCCACCAACCCAGAACGGGAGTCCTCTGCTCCTGAGGTAGATTCCTCTCCTGCTTCCTGGTCTACTTCCTCCTCCTCCTCCTCATCAGTGGTGCCGGAGTCTTCACTTGAGGAAGAGTAGTCCGTCACCTTGTGTGGAGGCCGCACGTCATCCACCGCACGAAGCTCCTTAGCGAGGGCTGTCAGGTCCTAAGGAGTAGTGATAACCAAAAAACAGTTAAGACAGGAGACAAAGTGACAGGAAGAGTGAATGTGCATTCAAATGCGGTTGTCTTAAAATCGCGTGGGAGGGGTGTCGGACACTGCATAAGGCAACAAAGTGAGTAATGAAGAGGAGCCACACTGTCACATTGCAAAACTAAAGAATTGGATTGCATTCATCTTCCAAAGAAATCAAAGTGTCGAAGATTTTATATTTATTTTACAAGGCAATGACCAGAGGTGATATATCTCCTTTAAGTGTCCGGTATTTTGCCAAAGCTTTTCTAGTGTTTGGGTTGTAACATTGTCTCTACGGTGCCTCAGTAAACGTGAAATACAGTATGAATTAAAATTGTCCATGAATTACTGATGTGGCCTGAAAATGGGTCATTCAAATTTCTCGAGCTTATCTACGTCACTCGCAAAGATCTCCGCCTAACTCTCTGCTCCCGAGCCAGCGCTGTAGACAAACACGTGTGCTCTCACAAGTCGGTCTGCTACATGGAGGCAACCAATCAGATTAAAGGGGGCGGTCTTAGCCAAACATGGACAAAGAAGATACAAAACCGGGTCAGAAGTAACAAAAGTAGCTGTCGGAGGGACCTTTTCTGGACGTGACAAAACCAAGGTGTTTGGACACTTTTGTACCAAGTCCATGTTAGAGAGTCACTCTATGGAGGTCTAAATAGCCAAAATATGGGACCTTTACCTAATAGTCTTACCACGATAACCTAAGCGGTTCCCCCAAAACCAACAGGTAGTGGATTCATATGAAGGTACATGTAAGGTGGGTGAGTGGAAAAACATTGAGAGTTTTCACCTTTGCACAAAATAAAAATAAAAAAAATAAATAAATAAAACAAAAAGGTTTGCTGGCCCACTAAAAACAGGGAAACATACAGCAGGTCGAGTAGGCCTGGCCAAGTTCTTTTCCTCAGTTTTTTTGGGAAGATTCTCAGGACGCTGGAAAGGCGATCCTTCAGACTTGGAGGATGCTTGGAAGATCAAAAGAGGAAACTGGATTAGAAAATGTTGGTTTTTATTGGTGGCGGACAGACAGGAAGTGGCCGAGTACAATACAAGGGGACTCACAGCGTGGCCTGAAGCGGTCCCCAGGACTGGCCTGGGAGCTGGAGTTGGAAGAGCCAGAGGAACTCCCGCTGCCGGGCCGCGGTTGCAGCTTCTCCACCCGGTCCCACAAGGGGCGCTGCTCCACATTTCTGCCCAAGAGAAGAAAGCTTCAATAACATGTATAGGGCCATTCAAAAGTGTCACAATCTATCTACTTTAACATCTTCTCGACTTACCCAGATGTGTTCCTCTGGCCACCAGGCTGCAATGGCAGTGGTGACTCCCGGCGAGAGAGTACTGGCGAACGCGACGTGGTTCTCACAGGTACCTGGACACATGCAATGTTTGCTTTAAACCTGTTAAACTGTCACCCACTAGTGACACGAGGAAACACTCTTTTTATAGTCAGCAAAACATTTTTACATGAAAGTTCAATTATAGACAGACAGGTTGTGTTTGAGTAGCATGGTCAGGGGACTGACAGAGATGACGACATGAATGAGGAAACTGAATGGAGTGCACCAGGGGAGGGAGGCGGCCCTCTATGACTCCTTACCTTGGGTGGCACTTCGTCACCGGGCTGAGCTTGAGGCTGATGGAGGGGAGGTTGGGGCTGGGGGTCAGTGCGTGCAGGCGATGGGTGATGATGGTGGGGATCCTGGGAGCGCAGGTGGAGTTGTGCAAAGCTAGTAGTAACGCCACCGGACTCGCTGAAGGACTGTGAGCGAGCGACCGCGGGCAGAGGAGGAGGAGAGGGGGCAGCGCTATTGCTGCTCTTTAGAGCAGCAAGGTGGGACCACTGGACCTTTAAGGAGTGAGGGAGGCGGTGAAACACAGTGAGACACAAGGGAAGATGTGTGGTGTACATGCATGCACTTAGCTTTACACACATGCAAACAAGAGACAACAAAATAAAGACGCCGATCATCGTCAGGACATATAATGTAAACCAGTGATTCCCAATCACAGTGCCGTGAGAGATAATCAGGGATTATGCAGGAAATTACCCAAATTATTTGTCTGACAATATTAATTACAATTTAATGCTCTTCCATTTGATAACAGAAGGTATAATAAACTTTTGTATCCACCTGTTGCCATCCATTACACAGAATAGCTTTTTTGTTCAATTAAACGTGCACAAATTTTACACTGGGTAAATTAAGGTCATTGTTATTACATCATTATTCATAGCATTAAGTGTTCATAGATTTTGTGACATTTTTGTTTAGAAGAATATCATGGCACAACACTAACAATATGGGTGCCTTTCCTCACTAAAGGTTAGGAAACACTGATTTGAGTTGTCTTTAGGACGTGCGATAGCGCCACCGAGTACATACTGTAGTCATCTTCTGATGAAAACCATGTACAATGTTGGCCCTTATAATTTTAAGAGAAAGAAAAAACTTTTTCGCTGCTGAGTATTTTTTAAGACAACACTACACAGCATCTAGATTTCACACCGGAAATGTAGATCTTTTCACAGTTGCCACTTTATATACGTGTATTCTAAACATGTATGCTCAATGGGCTCTTCTCTGCTACTTGAATAACCGCTCCACTATGTTTTGTGGAACTCTGTTCTGTAATTGTTCCATCCATCTTCTTCCGCTTATCTGAGATCAGGTCACGGGGGCAGCAGCTTCAGCAGGGAGGCTCAGACTTCCCTCTCCTCAGCCACTTTGTCCAGCTCTTCCGGGGGAAACCCGAGGCGCTCGCAGGCCAGCCGAGAGACAGTCTCTTCAGCATGTCCTGGGTCGCCCCTGAGGGCTTCTCCCGGTGGGACAAGCCAAGAACACGTCACCAGGGAGGCGTCCTAATCGGATGCCTAAACCAACTCATCTAGCTACTCTCGATGCGAAGGAGCAGCAGCTCGACTCTGAGCCCCTCCAAGATGACCGAGCTTCTCACCCTATCAGGGAGAGCCCAGACGCCCTGCAAAGGAAACTCATTTCAAGCTGAAGAAGGAATCCTATCGGGCCTTTTTAGCCAGTGGGACTCCTGAGGCAGCTGATGGGTACCGGCTGACCAAGCGGAATGCAGCTTTGGTGGTCGCTGAAGCAAAAACTCGGGCATGGGAGGAGTTCGGTGAGGCCATGGAGAAAGACTTCCGGACGGCTTCGAGGAAATTCTGCTCCACCATCCGGCGTCTCAGGAGGGGGAAACAGTGCACCATCAACACGGTTTATAGTGGGGATGGGGCGCTGCTGACCACGACTCGTGACGTTGTGAGTCGGTGGGGAGAATACTTCGAAGGCCTCCTTAATTCCACCGACACGCCTTCCCATGAGGAAGCAGAGTCTGGGTTCTCTGAGGCGGGCTCTCCCATCTCTGGGGTTGAGGTCACCGAGGTGGTTAAAAAGCTCCTCGGTGGCAAGGCCCGGGGGGTGGATGAGATTTGGCTCTGGATGTTGTGGGGCTGTCCTGGTTGGCACGCCTTTGCAACATCGCGTGCACATCGGGGACAGTGCCTCTGGATTGGCAGACCGGGGTGGTGGTCCCCCTTTTTAAGAAGGGGGACGGGAGGGTGTGTTGCAACAACAGGGGGATCACACTCCTCAGCCTCCCTGGTAAGGTCTATTCAGGGGTGCTGGAGAGGAGGGTCCGTCGGGAAGTCGAATCTTAGATTCAGGAGGAGCAGTGTGGTTTTCGTCCAGGTCCTGGAACAGTGGACCAGCTCTACACCCTCGGCAGGGTCCTCGAGGGTGCATGGGAGTGTTTTGTGGACTTGGAAAAGGCGTTCGACCGTGTCCCTCGGGGAGTCCTGTGGGGGGGTGCTTCGGGAGTATGGGGTACCGAACCCCCTGATACGGGCTGTTCGGTCCGTGTACGACCGGCGTCAGAGTTTGGTCCACATATCCGGCAGTAAGTCGGACGTTTCTAGGCCAAGGCTGCCCTTCGTCACAGATTCTGTTCATAACTTTTATGGACAGAATTTCAAGGCGCAGTCGAGGCGTAGAGGGGGTCCGGTTTGGTGTCCTCAGTATTGCATCTCTGCTTTTTGCAGATGATGTGGTTCTGTTGGCTTCATAAAGCCGTGATCTCCAACTCTCACTGGAGCAGGTCGCAGCAGAGTGTGAAGCGGCTGGGATGAGACTCAGCACCTCCAAATCTGAGACCATGGTCCTCAGTGGGAAAAGGGTGACGTGCCCTCTCCAGGTCGGGGATGAAATCCTGCCTCAAGTGGAGGAGTTCAAGTATCTTGGGGTCTTGTTCACGAGTGAGGGAAGAATGGAACGGGAGATCAACAGGCGGATCGGTCTGCAGTGGTGCGGACTTTGTGTTGGTCCGTTGTGGTAAAGAAGGAGCTCAGCCGAAAGGCGAAGCTCTCAATTTACCGGTCGATCTATGTTCCTACACTCACCTATGGTCACGACCTGTGGGTCATAACCGAAACAACAAGATCCCGGATACAAGCGGCTGAAATTAGTTTCTTCCGCAGGGTGTCCGGGCTCTCCCTTAGAGATAAGTTGAGAAGCTAGGTCATCCGGGAGGATTTTAGAGTAGAGTAGCTGCTCCTCTGCATTGAGAGGAGCCAGATGAGGTGGCTGAGGCATCTGATTCGGATGCCTCCCGGACGCCTCCCTGGTGAGGTGTTCCGGGCACGTCAGGGACCACGTCAGGGACGTCAGGGACAACCCAGGACACGCTGGCGAGACTACATCTTTCGGCTGGCCTAGGAACACCTCGTGATCCTGGATGAGAGCTGGATGAAGTGGCTGGGAGAGGGAAGTCTGGGCGTCCCTGCTAAAGCTACTGCCCCCGTGACCCAACCTCGGATAAGCGGTAGAAAATGGATGGATGGATATGTTAAATGTGTAGTGAACAAAATCCACAAATCGAGGCGCCATAGAGACTCGCAACCATTTGAGAAACCTACTCCTCCACGCTGCCCTGCTGTGAGACGGCGACGAGGACAATGCTTGGTGTACGTCAAGTGAACCTGAACCTAATTAGCACCTTCTTCAAATCTTTATTCCTGTCTTCAAAAGACTCCTTCCCCGACCAACAGATTGGA